>NC_057805.1:381184353-381228422 GCF_018294505.1 Triticum aestivum
GGTTGCAGCGGCGCAAGGCGGCGGGGCGGCGGCTTGCGGGCGGCGGCGGCTGGCGACTTGGGGCTCCAGGGGGGCCCCGGGTCGGCTTTTATGGAGGGGAGGGGAGGTGGTGGCGTGGGGAAGGGGGAGGCGTGGCTGAGTCGGCCACGGCGGGCGGCGGCATGCGGCTCGCGGTCTCCGCGAGGGAGACGGCAGCGCGGGGGGGCTGGGCCAACTTGGCCTCGGCCCAGTTCGGTCCGGCGGGGAAACTTAAAAAAAACATATTCCACCGAAAATAAATCCTAGAAAAATAAAAAAATACCAAAACAAATTTTCACCGTCTAAATGGAATATTTAGAACAAGATGAACATTTTCTTGGCCCTAAAGTGCAATTTTGTAAAACGCATATTTTTTTCTAATTCAAATAAAATTGCAATAAAAATCCAAATAAAATCATTTATTTGATTCTAATATTTTTCCTCCAATATTTCATTTATTTTGGAGAAGTCATATTATCTCCACTCATATATTTTAATATGAAATATTTTCGGAGAGAAAAATTAATTAAAACCAAAATGATCCTTGTTTCAATATTTGATAAAATTCAAATATGAAGAACGTGAAATCCCCAACTCTCTCCGTGGGTCCTTGAGTTGCTTAGAATTTTGAGGATCACGAAACGAAAATGCAATGAAATATGATATGCATGAATGACCTATGTATAACATTCCAAATTTAAAATTTGGGATGTTACATTATGGGAACAATAATCAACTAGCATAGGAAGGCAAAACAAGCAAATCTTCAAGATTTTCAACACATAGTGAGGAAAATTGATATTATTGCAATTCCTACAAGCATATAATCCTCTCTCATAATAATTTTCAGTAGCATCATGAATGAATTCAACAATATAACGATCACATAAAGCATTATTTTCATGATGCACAAGCATATAAATTTTGTAGGACAGCATCATGAACCGAATTGGACTAGGGTTGGGGGGGGGGGGGCGGCCTCTGATGTCTACTACGGAACCATGTCCTTGTAGACGTTGTTGGGCCTCCAAGTGCAGAGGTTTGTAGGACAGTAGCAAATTTCCCTCAAGTGGATGACCTAAGGTTTATCAATCCGTGGGAGGCGTAGGTTGAAGATAGTCTCTCTCAAACAACCCTGCAACCAAATAACAAAGAGTCTCTTGTGTCCCCAACACACCCAATACAATGGTAAATTGTATAGGTGCACTAGTTCAGCGAAAAGATGGTGATACAAGTGCAATATGGATGGTAGATATAGGTTTTTGTAATCTGAAAATATAAAAACAGCAAGGTAACAAGTGGTAAAAGTGAGCGTAAACGGTATTGCAATGCTAGGAAACAAGGCCTAGGGTTCATACTTTCACTAGTGCAAGTTCTCTCAACAATAATAACATAATTGGATCATATAACTATCCCTCAACATGCAACAAAGAGTCACTCCAAAGTCACTAATAGCGGAGAACAAACGAAGAGATTCATGTAGGGTACGAAACCACCTCAAAGTTATTCTTTCTGATCGATCTATTCAAGAGTCCGTAGTAAAATAACACGAAGCTATTCTTTCCGTTCAATCTACCCTAGAGTTCATACTAGAATAACACCTTAAGACACATATCAACCAAAACCCTAATGTCACCTAGATACTCCAATGTCACCTCAAGTATCCGTGGGTATGATTATACGATATGCATCACACAATCTCAGATTCATCTATTCAAACCAACACAAAGTACTTCAAAGAGTGCCCCAAAGTTTCTACCGGAGAGTCAAGACGAAAATGTGTGCCAACCCCTATGCATAAGTTCACAAGGTCACTGAACCCGCAAGTTGATCACCAAAACATACATCAAGTAGATCACATGAATATCCCATTGTCACCACAGATAAGCACATGCAAGACATACATAAAGTGTTCTCAAATCCTTAAAGACTCAATCCGATAAGATAACTTCAAAGGGAAAACTCAATCTATTACAAGAGATAGAGGGGGAGAAACATCATAAGATCCAACTATAATAGCAAAGCTCGCGATACATCAAGATTGTACCACCTCAAGAACACGAGAGAGAAAGAGAGAGAGAGAGAGAGAGAGAGAGATCAAACACATAGCTACTGGTACATACCCTCAGCCCCGAGGGTGAACTACTCCCTCCTCGTCATGGAGAGTGCCAGGATGATGAAGATGGCCACCGGTGAGGGATTCCCCCCTCTGGCAGGGTGCCGGAACGGGTCTAGATTGGTTTTCGGTGGCTACAGAGGCTTGCGGCAGTGGAACTCCCGATCTATTGTGTTCCTCGATGTTTTAGGGTATATGGACATATATAGGCGAAAGAAGCCACGAGGGGCCCACGAGGGTGGGGGTGCGCCTCCCTGCCTCGTGGCTTCCTCGAAGCTTCCCTGACGTCTACTCCAAGTCTCCTAGATTGCTTCCGTTCCAAAAATAACTCTCTCGAAGGTTTCATTCAGTTTGGACTCCGTTTGACATTCCTTTTCTTCGAAACACTGAAATAGGCAAGAAAAACAATTTGGGCTGGGGCTCCAGTTAATAGGTTAGTCCCAAAAATAATATAAAAGTGTTTAGTAAAGCCCATAAACATCCAAAACAGATAATATAATAGCATGAACACTTCATAAATTATACATACGTTGGAGACGTATCAGCCCCCTTTCCTTCTCTCCTCCTCCTTCTTCCCTCCTTCTGCCACTAGGAATAGGAAAGAGGAGGGGAATCCTACTTGGACTGGGGAGTCCTAGTAGGATTCCCCACACCTGGCGCGCCTCCCTATGGCCGGCCACCTCTTCCCTCCCCTCCTTTATATACGTGGCCAGGGGGCACCACATAGACACACAAGTTGATCTTTTAGCCGTGTGTGGTGCCCCCCTCCGCAGTTACACACCTCGGCCATATCAACATAGTGCTTAGGCGAGGCCCTGCGCCGGTAACTTCAGCATCACCCTCACCACGTCGTCGTGCTGACGGGACTCTCCCTCGGCCTCAACTGGATCAAGAGTTCGAGGGACGTCACCGAGCTGAACGTGTGCTGATCGCGCAGGTGCCGTACGTTCGGTACTTGGATCGGTTGGATCGCGAAGACGATCGACTACATCAACCGCGTTACTAAACGCTTCCGCTTTCGGTCTACGAGGGTACGTAGACACACTCTCCCCGCTCGTTGCTATGCTTCTCCTAGATAAATCTTGCGTGATCGTAGGCAAATTTTTTGAAATACTACGTTCCCCAACAATGATCAACATAGTGATGTTCACCATTGAAAACTACTCCATCTCACGTGATGATCGGACATGGTTTAGTTGATATGGATCACGTGATCATTTAGATGACTAGCGGGATGTCTACATAAGTGGGAGTTCTTAAGTAATATGATTAATTGAACTTTAATTTATCATGAACTTAGTACCTGATAGTTTTTGCATATCTATGTTGTTGTAGATCTATGGCCCGTGCTACCGTTCACTTGAATTTTAATGCGTTCCTAGAGAAAGCTAAGTTGAAAGATGATGGTAGCAACTACACGGACTGGGTCCATAACTTGAGGATTATCCTCATTGCTGCACAGAAGAATTACATCCTGGAAGCACCGCTAGGTGCAAGACCCGCTGCAGGAGCAACTCCGGACGTTATGAATGTCTGGCAGAGCAAAGCTGATGACTACTCGATAGTTCAGTGTGCCATGCTTTATGGCTTAGAATCGGGACTTCAAAGACGTTTTGAACGTCATGGAGCATACGAGATGTTCTAGGAGTTGAAGTTAATATTTCAAGCAAATGCCCGAGTTGAGAGATATGAAGTCTCCAACAAGTTATATAGCTGCAAGATGGAGGAGAATAGTTCTGTCAGTGAACATATACTCAAAATGTCTGGGTATCATAACCACTTGACTCAGCTCAGAGTTAATCTTCCTGATGATAGTGTCATTGACAGAGTTCTTCAATCACTTCCACCAACCTATAAAGGCTTCGTGATGAACTATAATATGCAAGGGATGGAAAAACAATTCCCGAGCTCTTCGCGATGCTAAAGGCTGCGGAGGTAGAAAAAAAGAAGGAGCGTCAAGTGTTGATGCTTAACAAGACCACTAGTTCCAAGAAAAAGGGCAAAGGGAAGAAGGGGAACTTCAAGAAGAACAACAAGCAAGTTGCTGCTCTAGGGAAGAAGCCCAAGTCTGGACCTAAGCCTGAAACTGAGTGCTTCTACTGCAAAGGGACTGGTCACTAGAAGCGGAACTGCCCCAAGTATTTGGCAGATAAGAAGGATGGCAAAGTGAAAGGTATATCTGATATACATGTCACTGATGTGTACCTTACTAATGCTCGTAGTAGCGCCTGGGTATTTGATATTGGTTATGTTGCTCATATTTGCAACTCGAAACAGGGGCTACGGATTAAAAGAAGATTGGCTAAGGTCGAGGTGATGATGTGGGTCGGAAATGGTTCCACGATTGATGTGATAGCTGTCGGCACGCTACCTCTACATCTACCGCCGGGATTAGTTTTAGACCCGAATAATTGTAATTTGGTGCCAACATTGAGCATTAACATTATATCTGGACCTTGTTTGATGCGAGATGCTTATTCATTTAAATCAGATAATAATGGATGTTCTATTTATATGAGTAATATCTTTTATGGTCATGCACCCTTGATGAGTGGTCTATTTTTGTTGAATATCGATTGTAGTGATACACATATTCATAATATTGAAGCCAAAAGATGCAAAGTTAATAATGATAGTGCAACTTATTTGTGGCACTGCCATTTAGGTCATATTGGTGTAAAGCACATGAAGAAACTCCATGCTGATGGGCTTTTGGAATCACTTGATGCTTGCGAACCATGCCTCATGCGCAAGATGACTAAAACTCCATTCTCCGAAACAATGGAGCGAGCAACTGACTTATTGGAAATAATACATACTGATGTATGCGGTCCGATGAGTGTTGAGGTGAAGGAATATGCCCTAGAGGCAATAATAAAGTTATTATTTATTTCATCATATCATGATAAATGTTTATTATTCATGCTAGAATTGTGTTAACCGGAAACATAATACATGTGTGAATACATAGACAAACATAGTGTCACTCGTATGCCTCTACTTGACTAGCTTGTTGATCAAAGATGGTTGAGTTTCCTAGCCATAGACATGAGTTGTCATTTGATTAATTGGATCACATCATTAGGAGAATGATGTGATTGACTTGACCCATTCTGTTAGCTTAGCACTTGATCATTTAGTTTGCTGCTATTGCTTTCTCCATGACTTATACATGTTCCTGTGACTATGAGATTATGCAACTCCTGAATACCGGAGGAACACTTTGTGTGCTACCAAACATCACAACGTAACTGGGTGATTATAAAGGTGCTCTAGAGGTGTCTCCGGTGGTACTTGTTGAGTTGGCATAGATCGAGATTAGGATTTGTCACTCCGATTGTCGGAGAGGTATCTCTGGGCCCTCTCGGTAATGCATATCACTATAAGCCTTGCAAGCAATGTGACTAATGAGTTAGTTGCGGGATGATGCATTACGGAACGAGTAAAGAGACTTGCCGGTAACGAGATTGAGCTAGGTATTGAGATACCGACGATCGAATCTCGGGAAAGTAACATACCGATGACAAAGGGAACAACGTATGTTGTTATGCGGTTTGACCGATAAAGATCTTCGTAGAATATGTAGGAACCAATATGAGCATCCAGGTTCCGCTATTGTTTATTGACCGGAGATGTGTATCGGTCATGTCTACATAGTTCTCGAACCCGTAGGGTCCGCATGCTTAAAGTTATGTGACGATCGGTATTATGAGTTTATATGTTTTGATGTACCGAAGTTAGTTCGGAGTCTCGGATATGATCACGGACATGACGAGGAATCTCGAAATGTTCGAGACATAAAGATCGATATATTGGACGACTATGTTCGGACATCGGAAGTGTTTCGGGAGGTTTCGGACATATACCGGAGTACCGGGGGGTTACCGGAACCCCCCGGGGAGTGTAATGGGCCTATTGGGCCTTAGTGGAGAAGAGGAGGGGCAGCCAGGGCAGGCCGCACGCCCCCTCCCCCTCTAGTCCAAATTGGACAAGGAGGGGGGGGGCGCCCCCCTTTCCTTCCTCCTCTCTCCTTCCCTTCCCCCTTCTCCTACTCCTACTAGGAAAGAAGGAGTCCTACTCCCGGTGGGAGTAGGACTCCCCCCTTGGCGCGCCCTCCTCCTTGGCCGGCCGCCTCCCCCTAGCTCCTTTATATACGGGGGCAGGGGGCACCCGAAGACACAACAATTGATCATTGATCTCTTAGCCGTGTGCGGTGCCCCCTTCCACCATAATCCACCTCGGTCATATTATAGCGGTGCTTAGGCGAAGCCCTGCGTCCGTAACTTCATCAACATCGTTATCACGCTGTCGTGCTGACGAAACTCTCCTTCGAGCTCTACTGGATCGTGAGTTCGCGGGACGTCACCAAGCTGAACGTGTGCTGAACACGGAGGTGTCGTACGTTCGGTACTGAGGATCAGTCGATCGTGAAGACGTACGACTACATCAACCGCATTGTCATAACGCTTCCGCTTTCGGTCTACGAGGGTACGTGGACACACTCTCCCCTCTCGTTGCTATGCATCACCATGATCTTGCGTGTGCGTAGGGAATTTTTTGAATTTACTACGTTCCCCAACAATGGCATCCACGCCAGGTTTATGCGTAGATGTTATATGCACGAGTAGAACACAAGTGAGTTGTGGGCGATACAAGTCGTACTACTTACCAGCATGTCATACTTTGGTTCGGCGGTTTTGTTGGATGAAGCGGCCCTGATACGTCTCCAACGTATCTATAATCTTTTATTGTTCCATGCTATTATATGTTCTGTTTTGGATGTTTAATGGGCTTTATTATACACTTGTATATTATTTTTGGGACTAACCTATTAACCGGAGGCCCATCCCAAATTGCTGTTTTTTTGCCTATTTCAGTGTTTTGAAGGAAATGAATATCAAACAGAGTCCAAACGGAATGAAACCTTCGGGAACGTGATTTTCTGAACAAACGTGATCCAGAGGACTTGGAGTGGACGTCAAGCAATCAACGAGGAGGCCACGAGGCAGGGGGCGCGCCCCACCCCCTGGGCGCGCCCTCCACCCTCGTGGGCCCCTCGTAGCTCCACCGACCTACTTCTTCCTCCTATATATACCTACGTACCCCGAAAACATCAGGGACGGAGCCAAAACCCTATTTCCACCGCCGCAACCTTCTGTACCCGTGAGATCCCATCTTGGGGCCTTTTCCGGCGCTCCGCCGGAGGGGGCATCGATCACAGAGGGCTTCTACATCAACACCATAGCCTCTCCGATGATGTAAGAGTAGTTTACCTCAGACCTTCGGGTCCATCGTTATTAGCTAGATGGCTTCTTCTCTCTCTTTGGATCTCAATACAAAGTTCTCCTCAATTCTCTTGGAGATCTATTCGATGTAATCTTCTTTTGCGGTGTGTTTGTCAAGATCCGATGAATTGTGGGTTTATGATCAAGATTATCTATGAACAATATTTGAATCTTCTCTGAATTCTTTTATGTATGATTGGTTATCTTTGCAAGTCTCTTTGAATTATCAGTTTGGTTTGGCCTACTAGATTGATCTTTCTTGCAATGGGAGAAGTTCTTAGCTTTTGGTTCAATCTTGCGGTGCTCGATCCCAGTGATAGTAGGGGAAATGACACGTATTGTATTGTTTCCAACGAGGATAAAAAGATGGGGTTTATATCATATTGCATGAGTTTATCCCTCTACATCATGTCATCTTGCTTAAAGCGTTACTCCGTTCTTATGAACTTAATACTCTAGATGCATGCTGGATAGCGGTCGATGTGTGGAGTAATAGTAGTAGATACAAGCAGGATTCGGTCTACTTGTCATGGACGTGATGCCTATACACATGATCATACCTAGATATTCTCATAACTATGCTAAACTCTATTAATTGCTCGACAGTAATTTGTTCACCCACCGTAATACTTATGCTATCTTGAGAGTTGGCAGTGGTAATATTATTGGGAAAGGAGTTATTCAAGATTTCTTTACTTGTGCCGGTTCTTTGCCCATTATGGGTGGCTCTATTCTTCATAGAACTAGTAGCCTTGCGGATGCAATATCTTTGCTCGTGGTTGAACTTGAAAGGCAATTTCTTCATATGCATCCTTGCATACAAAGAATTTTCCTAGATTTTCTAATATTGAGCACTCTTCTGTTAAGCGTGCCGCTACTATCTTTTTGGCTCATGAGTTCAGATTCATAATGAAAGAGGCTAAAGAAATTTTTTGTGCATTATAGGGTTGATGCTGGTCATCCTCCCATAGAAGCTATCCTTTTTAACCAAGAAGACATAATGCGGTTACAATCTTTAGATCATGTTGCTTATAATGAAAATCTTAGGAAAAAGGTTCCTGCCGATGTTCTAGTTGATAGAATTTCTGAACTTAATGATGATTTTGCTATTCAGAATAATGGGTTAGGTTTTTCTCTCGAGCAAAGGCTTGTGACCTTTTGTCAAAAGAACGCTTGTAATGATGAATTGGTTGTGCAATATAAGGGGCCAAAGGAGGAACCCATACCTCCCGAGCTTGATCTTGGGGACTTTTGTCACATTAAATTTAACCCTTTTGATTATTTTTGCTTGCCAGAAAGAAAACATTATTATTTTGTTAGTATGCTTGAAGTATCCTTGGCCATGTTATTTTGAGAAGACAAGATTGCTTTGTTAGTATGCTTGAAGTATTATTATTTTTATGTCAATATTAAACTTTTATCTTGAATCTTTCGGATCCGAACATTCATGCCACAATAAAGAGAATTACATTGAAGAATATGGTAGGAAGCATTCCACATTGAAAATTATGTTTTTATCATTTACCTACTCGAGGACGAGCAGGAATTAAGCTTGGGGATGCTTGATACGTCTCAACAGTATCTATAATTTTTGATTGTTCCATGCTATTATATATTCTGTTTTGGATGTTTAATGGGCTTTATTATACACATTTATATTATTTTTGGGACTAACCTATTAACCGGAGGCCCAGCTCAAATTGTTGTTTTTTGCCTATTTCAGTGTTTCGAAGGAAAGGAATATCAAATGGAGTCCAAACGGAATGAAACCTTCGGGAGCGTGATTTTCTGAACAAACGTGATCCAGAGGACTTGGAGTGGATGTCAAACAATCAACGACGAGGCCACGAGGCAGGGGGCGCGCCCTCCACCCTCGTGGGCCCCTCGTAGCTCCAGTGACCTACTTCTTCATCCTATATATACCTACATACCCTGAAAACATCATGGACGGAGACAAAACCCTATTTCCATCGCCGCAACCTTCTGTACTCGTGAGATTCCATCTTGGGGCCTTTTCCGGCGCTCCGCCGGAGGGGGCATCGATCATGGAGGGCTTCTACATCAACACCATAGCCTCTCCGATGATGTGTGAGTAGTTTACCTCAGACCTTCGGGTCCATAGTTATTAGCTAGATGGCTTATTCTCTCTCTTTGGATCTCAATACAAAGTTCTCCTTGATTCTCTTGGAGACCTATTCGATGTAATCTTCTTTTGCGGTGTGTTTGTCGAGATCCGATGAATTGTGGTTTATGATCAAGATTATCTAAGAAAAATATTTGAATCTTCTCTGAATTCTTTTATGTATGATTGGTTATCTTTGCAAGTCTCTTCGAATTATCAGTTTGGTTTGGCCTACTATATTGATCTTTCTTGCAATGGGAGAAGTGCTTAGCTTTGGGTTCAATCTTGCGGTGCTCGATCCCAGTGACAGTAGGGGAAATGACACGTATTGTATTGTTTCCATCGAGGATAAAAAGATGGGGTTTATATCATATTGCATGAGTTTATCCCTCTACATCATGTCATCTTGCTTAAAGCGTTACTCCGTTCTTATGCACTTAATACTCTAGATGCATGCTGGATAGCGGTCGATGTGTGGAGTAATAGTAGTAGATGCAGGCAGGAGTCGGTCTACTTGTCACGGACGTGATGCCTATATACATGATCATACCTATATATTCTCATAACTATGCTCAATTCTATCAATTGCTCGACAGTAATTTGTTCACCCACCGTAATACTTATGCTATCTTGAGAGAAGTCACTAGTGACACCTATGGCCCCTGGGTCTATTCTCTATCATATTAATCTCTCGTCAACTAGCTATTTCTGTCGCCATTTATTTTATTTTGCTTTCTTTACTATTAGTCTTTATCATAAAAATACCAAAAATATTATCTTATCATCTCTATCAGATCTCACTTTTGCAAGTGGCCGTGAAGGGATTGACAACCCATTTATCGCGTTGGTTGCAAGGTTCTTATTTGTTTGTGTAGGTGCGTGGGACTTGAGCGTGGTCTCCTACTGGATTGATACCTTGGTTCTCAAAAACTGAGGGAAGTACTTACGCTACTTACTGCATCACCCATTCCTCTTCAAGGGAAAACCAACGCAATGCTCAAGAATTAGCAAGAAGGATTTCTCGCGCCGTTGCCGGGGAGTCTACGCACAAGTCAAGACATACCAAATACCCATCACAAACTCTTATCCCTCGCATTACATTATTCGCCATTTGCCTCTCGTTTTCCTCTCCCCCACTTCACCCTTGCTGTTTTATTCGCCCTCTTTTACCTTCGCCTTTTTTTGCTTGTTCCTTGTGGTATTTGTTGTCATTATGTCTGGAACTGGGGAGGTTATCGCTGATAATAATATCATGGGAAACTTTGATGCTTTTGATGATCCTTCTGGGGAACCTACTATCTTGCATACTGAAAAGTTTCGAGTTGGCAGTGGTAATATTATTGGGAAAGGAGTTATTCAAGATTTCTTTACTTGTGCCGGTTCTTTGCCCATTATGGGTGGCTCTATTCTTCATAGAACTAGTAGCCTTGCGGATGCAATATCTTTGCTCGTAGTTGAAATTGAAAGGTAATTTCTTCATATGCATCCTTGCACACAAAGAATTTTCCTAGATTTTCTAATATTGAGCACTCTTCTATTAAGCGTGCCGCTACTATCTTTTTGGCTCATGAGTTCAAATTCATAATGAAAGAGGCTAAAGAATTTTTTGCGCATTATAGGGTTGACGCTGGTCATCCTCCCATAGAAGCTATCCTTTTTAACCAAGAAGACATAATGCGTTTACAATCTTTAGATCATGTTACTTATAATGAAAATCTTAGGAAAAAGGTTACTGCCGAGTTGATAGAATTTCTGAACTTAATGATGATTTTGCTATTCAGAATAATGGGTTAGGTTTTTCTCTCGAGCAAAGGCTTGTGACCTTTTGTCAAAAGAACGCTTGTAATGATGAATTGGTTGTGCAATATAAGGGGCCAAAGGAGGAACCCATACCTCCCGAGCTTGATCTTGGGGACTTTTGTCCCATTAAATTTAGCCCTTTTGATTATTTTTGCTTTCCACAAAGAAAACTTGCTGCTGAACGTAGAGAGTATGAGAGAAGTTTTCATGACTTGCCTTACCATTATTATGGCAATACTTAGATCTATCCTTGCTTTTATGCCTAGCTAGGGGCGTTAAACGATAGCGCTTGTTGGGAGGCAACCCAATTTTATTTGAATTTTCTTTCTTTTTATTTATGTTTAGTAATAAATCTTTGATCTAGCCTCTGGTTAGATGTGTTTTATGTTTTAATTAGAATTTGTGCCAAGTGAAACCTATAGGATCTTCTCGGATGATAGTTATTTGATCTTGCTGAAAATTCCAGAAACTTTCTGTTCATGAAAACAATTGTTTAAAATCACCAGAACGTGATAAAATACTGATTCCAATGGCAGTAGATCAATAAAAAAATTATCTAGGTCGTCCTATTTTGGTAGATTTTTCTAAGTTCCAGAAGTGTGCGTTTGATACAGATTACTACAGACTGTTCTGTTGTTTGCTTATTTTGATGAATCTATGGCTAGTAAAAGAGTTTATAAACCATATAGAAGTTGGAATACAGTAGGTTTAACACCAATATAAATAAAGAATGAGTTTATTACAGTACCTTGAAGTGGTGTTTTGTTTTCTTTCGCTAACGGAGCTCACGAGATTTTCTGTTAAGTTTTGTGTTGTGAAGTTTTCAAGTTTTGGGTAAAGATTTGATGGATTAAGGAAAAAGGATTGGCAAGAGCCTAAGATTGGGGATGCCCAAGGCACCCCAAGGTAAAATTCAAGGACAACCAAAAGCCTAAGCTTGGGGATGCCCCGGAAGGCATCCCCTATTTCGTCTTCGTCTATCGGTAACTTTACTTGGGGCTATATTTTTATTCACCACATGATATGTGTTTTGCTTGGAGCATCTTGTATGATTTGAGTCTTTGCTTTTTAGTTTACCACAATCATCCTTGCTGTACACACCTTTTGAGAGAGACACACATGATTCGGAATTTGTTAGAATACTCTATGTGCTTCACTTATATCTTTTGAGCTATATAGTTTTTGCTCTAGTGCTTCACTTATATCTTTTAGAGCACGGTGGTGGTCTTATTTTATAGAAATTATTGATCTCTCATGCTTCACTTATATTATTTTGAGAGTCTTAAACAGCATGGTAATTTGCTTTAATTGTGAAATTAATCCTAAAAGTGATGAACATCCAAGATAGGTACAATAAAAACTATCATAAAAAGTGCATTGAATACTATGAGAAGTTTGATACTTGATAATTGTTTTGAGATATGAAGATGGTGATATTAGAGTCATGCTAGTTGAGTAGTTATGAATTTGAGAAATACTTGTGTTAAAGTTTGTGATTCCCGTAGCATGCACGTATGGTGAACCGTTATGTGATGAAGTCGGAGCATGATTTATTTATTGATTGTCTTCCTTATGAGTGGCGGTCGGGGACGAGCGATGGTCTTTTCCTACCAATCTATCCCCCTAGGAGCATGCGCATAGTACTTTGTTTCGATAACTAATAGATTTTTGCAATAAGTATATGAGTTCTTTATGACTAATGTTGAGTCCATGGATTATACGCACTCTCACCCTTCCATCATTGCTAGCCTCTTCGGTACCGTGCATTGCCCTTTCTCACCTTGAGAGTTGGTGCAAACTTCTCCGGTGCATCCAAACCCCGTGATACGATACGCTCTATCACACATAAACCTCGTCATATCTTCCTCAAAACAGCCACCATACCTACCTACCATGGCATTTCCATAGCCATTCCGAGATATATTGCCATGCAACTTACCACCGTTCCGTTTATTATGACACGCTCCATCAATGTCATATTGCTTTGCATGATCATGTAGTTGACTTCGTATTTGTGGCAAAGCCACCTTTCATAATTTTTCATACAAGTCACTCTTGATTCATTGCATATCCCGGTACACCGCCGGAGGCATTCACATAGAGTCATATTTTGTTCTAAGTATTGAGTTGTAATTTTTGAGTTGTAAGTAATAAAAGTGTGATGATCATCATTATTAGAGCATTGTACCATGTGAGGAAAGGATGATGGAGACTATCATTCCCCCACAAGTCGGGATGAGATTCCGGACTAAATCAAAAAAAAAGAGGCCAAAGAAAAAAAAAGAGAAGGCCCAAAGAAAAAAAAAGAAAGAAAGAAAAGAAAATGAGAGAAAATGAGAGAAGGGACAATGTTACTATCTTTTTCCACACTCGTGCTTCAAAGTAGCACCATGATCTAGGTGATAGAGAGTCTCCTATGTTGTCACTTTCATATACTAGTGGGAACTTTACATTATAGAACTTGGCTTGTATATTCCAATGATGGGCTTCCTCAAAATTGCCCTAGGTCTTCGTGAGCAAGCGAGTTGGATGCACACCCACTTAGTTTATTTTGTTGACCTTTCATACACTTATAGCTCTAGTGCATCCGTTGCAAGGAAATCCCTACTCACTCACATTGATATCTATTAATGGGCATCTCCATAGCCCGTTGATACGCCTAGTTGATGTGAGACTATCTTCTCCTTTTTGTCTTCTCCACAACCACCATTCTATTCCACCTATAGTGTTATGTCCATGGCTCACGCTCATGTATTGCGTGAAGATTGAAAAAGTTTGAGAACATCAAAAGTATGAAACAATTGCTTGGCTTGTCATTGGGGTTGTGCATGATTAAATACTTTATGTGATGAAGATAGAGCATAGCCAGACTATATGATTTTGTAGGGATAACTTTCCTTGGCCATGTTATTTTGAGAAGACAAGATTGCTTTGTTAGTATGCTTGAAGTATTATTATTTTTATGTCAATATTAAACTTTTATCTTGAATCTTTCGGATCCGAACATTCATGCCACAATAAAGAGAATTACATTGAAGAATATGGTAGGAAGCATTCCACATTGAAAATTATGTTTTTATCATTTACCTACTCGAGGACGAGCAGGAATTAAGCTTGGGGATGCTTGATACGTCTCAACCGTATCTATAATTTTTGATTGTTCCATGCTATTATATATTCTGTTTTGGATGTTTAATGGGCTTTATTATACACTTTTATATTATTTTTGGGACTAACCTATTAACTGGAGGCCCAGCTCAAATTGTTGTTTTTTGCCTATTTCAGTGTTTCGAAGGAAAGGAATATCAAATGGAGTCCAAACGGAATGAAACCTTCGGGAGCGTGATTTTCTGAACAAACGTGATCCAGAGGACTTGGAGTGGATGTCAAACAATCAACGACGAGGCCACGAGGCAGGGGGCGCGCCCTCCACCCTCGTGGGCCCCTCGTAGCTCCAGTGACCTACTTCTTCCTCCTATATATACCTACATACCCCGAAAACATCATGGACGGAGACGAAACCCTATTTCCACCGCCGCAACCTTCTGTACTCGTGAGATTCCATCTTGGGGCCTTTTCCGGCGCTCCGCCGGAGGGGGCATCGATCATGGAGGGCTTCTACATCAACACCATAGCCTCTCCGATGATGTGTGAGTAGTTTACCTCAGACCTTCGGGTCCATAGTTATTAGCTAGATGGCTTATTCTCTCTCTTTGGATCTCAATACAAAGTTCTCCTTGATTCTCTTGGAGACCTATTCGATGTAATCTTCTTTTGCGGTGTGTTTGTCGAGATCCGATGAATTGTGGGTTTATGATCAAGATTATCTATGAAAAATATTTGAATCTTCTCTGAATTCTTTTATGTATGATTGGTTATCTTTGCAAGTCTCTTCGAATTATCAGTTTGGTTTGGCCTACTATATTGATCTTTCTTGCAATGGGAGAAGTGCTTAGCTTTGGGTTCAATCTTGCGGTGCTCGATCCCAGTGACAGTAGGGGAAATGACACGTATTGTATTGTTTCCATCGAGGATAAAAAGATGGGGTTTATATCATATTGCATGAGTTTATCCCTCTACATCATGTCATCTTGCTTAAAGCGTTACTCCGTTCTTATGAACTTAATACTCTAGATGCATGCTGGATAGCGGTCGATGTGTGGAGTAATAGTAGTAGATGCAGGCAGGAGTCGGTCTACTTGTCACGGACGTGATGCCTATATACATGATCATACCTATATATTCTCATAACTATGCTCAATTCTATCAATTGCTCGACAGTAATTTGTTCACCCACCGTAATACTTATGCTATCTTGAGAGAAGTCACTAGTGACACCTATGGCCCCTAGGTCTATTCTCTATCATATTAATCTCCCGTCAACTAGCTATTTCTGTCGCCATTTAGTTTATTTTGCTTTCTTTACTATTAGTCTTTATCATAAAAATACCAAAAATATTATCTTAACATCTCTATCAGATCTCGCTTTTGCAAGTGGCCGTGAAGGGATTGACAACCCCTTTATCGCGTTGGTTGCAAGGTTCTTATTTGTTTGTGTAGGTGCGTGGGGCTTGAGCGTGGTCTCCTACTGGATTGATACCTTGGTTCTCAAAAACTGAGGGAAGTACTTACACTACTTTACTCCATCACCCATTCCTCTTCAAGGGAAAACCAACGCAATGCTCAAGATGTAGCAAGAAGGATTTCTGGCGCCGTTGTCGGGGATTCTACGCACAAGTCAAGACATACCAAATACCCATCACAAACTCTTATCCCTCGCATTACATTATTCGCCATTTGCCTCTCGTTTTCCTCTCCCCCACTTCACCCTTGCCCGTTGTCGGGGATTCTACGCACAAGTCAAGACATACCAAATACCCATCACAAACTCTTATCCCTCGCATTACATTATTCGCCATTTGCCTCTCGTTTTCCTCTCCCCCACTTCACCCTTGCTGTTTTATTCGCCCTCTTTTACCTTCGCCTTTTTTTGCTTGTTCCTTGTGGTATTTGTTGTCATTATGTCTGGAACTGGGGAGGTTATCGCTGATAATAATATCATGGGAAACTTTGATGCTTTTGATGATCCTTCTGAGGAACCTACTATCTTGCATACTGAAAAGTTTCGAGTTGGCAGTGGTAATATTATTGGGAAAGGAGTTAGTCAAGATTTCTTTACTTGTGCCGGTTCTTTGCCCAATATGGGTGGCTCTATTCTTCATAGAACTAGTAGCCTTGCAGATGCAATATCTTTGCTCGTAGTTGAAATTGAAAGGTTATTTCTTCATATGCATCCTTGCATACAAAGAATTTTCCTAGATTTTCTAATATTGAGCACTCTTCTGTTAAGCGTGCCGCTACTATCTTTTTGGCTCATGAGTTCAGATTCATAATGAAAGAGGCTAAAGAATTTTTTGCGCATTATAGGGTTGACGCTGGTCATCCTCCCATAGAAGCTATCCTTGTTAACCAAGAAGACATAATGCGTTTACAATCTTTAGATCATGTTGCTTATAATGAAAATCTTAGGAAAAAGGTTACTGCCGAGTTGATAGAATTTCTGAACTTAATGATGATTTTGCTATTCAGAATAATGGGTTAGGTTTTTCTCTCGAGCAAAGGCTTGTGACCTTTTGTCAAAAGAACGCTTGTAATGATGAATTGGTTGTGCAATATAAGGGGCCAAAGGAGGAACCCATACCTCCCGAGCTTGATCTTGGGGACTTTTGTCCCATTAAATTTAGCCCTTTTGATTATTTTTGCTTTCCACAAAGAAAACTTGCTGCTGAACGTAGAGAGTATGAGAGAAGTTTTCATGACTTGCCTTACCATTATTATGGCAATACTTAGATCTATCCTTGCTTTTATGCCTAGCTAGGGGCGTTAAACGATAGCGCTTGTTGGGAGGCAACCCAATTTTATTTGAATTTTCTTGCTTTTTATTTATGTTTAGTAATAAATCTTTGATCTAGCCTCTGGTTAGATGTGTTTTTATGTTTTAATTAGAGTTTGTGCCAAGTGAAACCTATAGGATCTTCTTGGATAATAGTTATTTGATCTTGCTGAAAATTCCAGAAACTTTCTGTTCACGAAAACAATTGTTTAAAATCACCACAACGTGATAAAATACTGATTCCAATTGCAGTAGATCAATAAAAAAATTATCTAGGTCGTCCTATTTTTGTAGATTTTTCTAAGTTCCAGAAGTGTGCGTTTGATACAGATTACTACAGACTGTTCTGTTTTTGACAGATTCTGTTTTTCGTCTGTTGTTTGCTTATTTTGATGAATCTATGGCTAGTAAAAGAGTTTATAAATCATAGAGAAGTTGGAATACAGTAGGTTTAACACCAATAAATAAAGAATGAGTTCATTACAGTACCTTGAAGTGGTGTTTTGTTTTCTTTCGCTAACGGAGCTCACGAGATTTCTGTTAAGTTTTGTGTTGTGAAGTTTTCAAGTTTTGGGTAAAGATTTGATGGATTAAGGAACAAGGATTGGCAAGAGCCTGAGATTGGGGATGCCCAAGGCACCCCAAGGTAAAATTAAAGGACAACCAAAAGCTTAAGCTTGGGGATGCCCCGGAAGGCATCCCCTCTTTCGTCTTCGTCTATCGGTAACTTCGTCTCGATAGCATAAAAGGATACTTGAATAAGAGTTTTTCTATGAAAGACCTCGGTGAAGCTGCTTACGTATTGGGCATGAAGATCTATAGAGATAGATTAAGACGCTTAATTGGACTTTCGCAAAGCATATACCTTGATAAAGTTTTGAAAAAGTTCAAAATGGATCAAGCAAAGAAAGGGTTCTTGCCTGTGTTACAAGGTGTGAAGTTGAGTCAGACTCAATGCCCGACCAATGCAGAAGATAGAGAGAAGATGAAAAGTGTTCCCTATGCTTCAGCCATAGGCTCTATTATGTATGCAATGCTGTGTACCAGACCTGATGTGTGCCTTGCTGTTAGTTTAGAGGGAGGTACCAAAGTAATCCAGGAGTGGATCACTGGACAGCGGTCAAGAACATCCTAAAATACCTGAAAAGGACTAAGGATATGTTTCTCGTTTATGGAGGTGACAAAGAGCTTGTCGTAAATGGTTACGTCGATTCAAGATTTGACACTGATCCGGACGATTCTAAATCGCCAACCGGATACGTGTTTATATTGAACGGTGGAGCCGTCAGTTGGTGCAATTCTAAACAAAGCGTCGTGGCGGGATCTACGTGTGAAGCGGAGTACATAGCTGCTTCGGAAGCATCAAATGAAGGAGTCTGGATGAAATAGTTCATATCCGATCTAGGTGTCATACCTAGTGCATCGGGTCCAATGAAAATCTTTTGTGACAATACTGGTGCAATTGCCTTTGCAAAGGAATCCATATTTCACAAAAGAACCAACCACATCAAGAGACGCTTCAATTCCATCCGGGATCAAGTCCAAGTGGGAGACATAGAGATTTGCAAGATACATATGGATCTGAATGTTGCAGACCCATTGACTAAGCCTATTCCACGAGCAAAACATGATCAACACCAAGGCTCCATGAGTGTTAGAATCATTACTGTGTAATCTAGATTATTGACTCTAGTGCAAGTGGGAGACTGAAGGAAATATGCCATAGAGGCAATAATAAAGTTATTATTTATTTCCTCATATCATGATAAATGTTTATTATTCATGCTAGAATTGTAATAACCGGAAACATAATACATGTGTGAATACATAGACAAACATAGTGTCACTAGTATGCCTCTACTTGACTAGCTCGTTGATCAAAGATGGTTGAGTTTCCTAGCCATAGACATGAGTTGTCATTTGATTAACGGGATCACATCATTAGGAGAATGATGTGATTGACTTGACCCATTCCGTTAGCTTAGCACTTGATCGTTTAGTTTACTGCTATTGCTTTCTCCATGACTTATACATGTTCCTATGACTATGAGATTATGCAACTCCCGAATACCGGACGAACACTTTGTGTGCTACCAAACGTCACAACGTAACTGGGTGATTATAAAGGTGCTCTACAGGTGTCTCTGATGGTACTTGTTGAGTTGGCATAGATCAAGATTAGGATTTGTCACTCCGATTGTCGGAGAGGTATCTCTGGGCCCTCTCGGTAATGCATATCACTATAAGCCTTGCAAGAAATGTGACTAATGAGTTAGTTGCAGGATGATGCATTACGGAACGAGTAAAGAGACTTGCTGGTAACGAGATTGAGCTAGGTATTGAGATACCGACGATCGAATCTCGGGCAAGTAACATACCGATGACAAAGGGAACAACGTATGTTGTTATGCGGTTTGACCGATAAAGATCTTCGTAGAATATGTAGGAACCAATATGAGCATCCCGGTTCTGCCATTGGTTATAGACCGGAGACGTGTCTCGGTCATGTGTACATAGTTCTCGAACCCGTAGGGTCCGCACGCTTAAAGTTCGGTGACGATCGGTATTATGAGTTTATATGTTTTGATGTACCGAAGGTAGTTCGGAGTCCCGGATATGATCACGGACATGACGAGGAGTCTCGAAATGTTCAAGACATAAATATCAATATATTGGACGACTATGTTCGGACACCGGAAGTGTTTCGGGAGGTTTCGGACATATACCGGAGTATCGAGGGGGTTATCGCAACCCCCCGGGGAGTGTAATGGGCCTATTGGGCCTTAGTGGAGAAGAGGAGAGGCAGCCAGGGCAGGCCACGTGCCCCCTCCCCCTCTAGTCCGAATTGGACAAGGAGGGGGGCGGCGCCCCCCTTTCCTTCCTCCTCTCTCCTTCCCTTCCCCCTTCTCCTACTCCTATTAGGAAAGAAGGAGTCCTACTCCCGGTGGGAGTAGGACTCCCCCCTTGGCGCGCCCTCCTCCTTGGCGGGCCGCCTCCCCCCTAGCTCCTTTATATACGGGGGCAGGGGGGCACCCCAAGACACAACAATTGATCATTGATCTATTAGCTGTGTGCGGTGCCCCCTTCCACCATAATCCACCTCGGTCATATCGTAGCGGTGCTTAGGCGAAGCCCTGCGTCGGTAACTTCATCAACATCGTCATCACGCCGTCGTGCTGACGAAACTCTCCTTCGAGCTCTACTAGATCGAGAGTTTGCGGGACGTCACCGAGCTGAACATGTGCTGAACACGGAGGTGACGTACGTTCGGTACTGCGGATCGGTCGATCGTGAAGACGTACGACTACATCAACCGCGTTGTCATAACGCTCCGCCTTCGGTCTATGAGGGTACGTGGACACACTATCCCCTCTTGTTGCTATGCATCACCATGATCTTGCGTGTGCGTAGAGAAAATTTTGAAATTACTACGTTCCCCAACATGAGGCTCCCGACGGGTATCATTATTTTCTGACCTTCACAGATGATTTGAGCAGATATGGGTATATCTACTTAGTGAAACATAAGTCTGAAACATTTGAAAAGTTTAAAGAATTTCAGAGTGAAGTGGAAAATCATCTTAAAAGGAAAATAAAATTTCTAAGATCTGATCGTGGAGGTGAATATTTGAGTTATGAGTTTGGTCTTCATTTGAAATAATGTGGAATAGTTTCGCAACTCACGCCACCTGGAACACCACAGCGTAATGGTGTGTCTGAACATTGTAATTGTACTTTATTAGATATGGTGCGATCTATGATGTCTGTTACCGATTTACCACTATCGTTTTGGGGTCATGCTTTAGAGACGGCGGCATTCACGTTAAATAGGGCACCGTCTAAATCTGTTGAGATGACACCATATGAACTGTGGTTTGGCAAGAAACCTAAGCTGTCATTTCTTAAAGTTTGGGGCTGCGATGCTTATGTGAAAAAGCTTCAACCCGATAAGCTCGAACCCAAATCGGAGAAATGTGTCTTCATAGGATACTCAAAGGAGACTGTTGGGTACAGCTTCTATCACAGATCCGAAGGCAAGATTCTCGTTGCTAAGAATGGATCATTTCTAGAGTAGGAGTTTCTCTCGAAAGAAGTGAGTGGGAGGAAAGTAGAACTTGATGAGGTAATTGTACCTTCTCCCAAATTGGAAAGTAGTTCATCACAGAAATCAGTTCCAGTGATTCCTACACCAATCAGTGAGGAAGCTAATGATGATGATCATGAAACTTCATATCAAGTTACTACCGAACCTCATAGGTCAACCAGAGTATGTTCCGCAGCAGAGTGGTACGGTAATCCTGTTCTGGAAGTCATTTTACTAGACCATGACAAACCTATGAACTATGAGGAAGCGATGACGAGCCCAGATTCCGCGAAATGGCTTGAGGCCATGAAATCTGAGATGGGATCCTTGTATGAGAACAAAGTGTGGACTTTGGTTGACTTACCCGATGATCGGCAAGCCATAGAGAATAAATGGATCTTCAAGAAGAAGACTAACGCTGACGGTAATGTTATTGTCTACAAAGCTCGATTTGTTGGGAAAGGTTTTTGACAAGTTCAAGGAGTTGACTACGATGAGACCTTCTCAACCGTATCGATGCTTAAGTCTATCTGAATCATGTTAGCAATTGCCGCATTTTATGATTATGAAATTTGGCAAATGTATGTCAAAACTGCATTCCTTAATGGATATCTTAAAGAAGAGTTGTATATGATGCAACCAGAAGGTTTTGTCAATCCTAAAGGTTCTAACAAAGTGTGCAAGCTCCAGCGATCCATTTATGGATTGGTGCAAGCATCTCAGAGTTGGAATATACGCTTTGATAGTGTGATCAAAGCATATGGTTTTATACAGACTTTTGGAGAAGCCTGTATTTACAAGAAAGTGAGTGGGAGCTCTCTAGCATTTCTGATATTATATGTGGATGACATATTGTTGATTGGAAATGACATAGAAATTCTGGATAGCATAAAAGGATACTTGAATAAGAATTTTTCAATGAAAGACCTCGGTGAAGCTGCTTATATATTGGGCATCAAGATCTATAGAGATAGATCAAGACGCTTAATTGGACTTCCACAAAGCACATACCTTGATCAAGTTTTGAAGAATTTCAAAATGGATTAGTCAAAGAAAGGGTTCTTGCATGTGTTACAAGGTGTGAAGTTGAGTCAGACTCAATGCCCGACCACTGCAGAAGATAGAGAGAAAATGAAAGTCATTCCCTATGCCTCAGCCATAGGTTCTATCATGTGTGCAATGTTGTGTACCAGACCTGATGTGTGCCTTGCTATAAGTTTAGTAGGGAGGTCAAAAAGTAATCCAGGAGTGGATCACTGGACAGCGGTAAGAAACATCCTGAAATACCTGAAAAGGACTAAGGATATGTTTCTCGTTTATGGATGTGACAAAGAGCTCATCGTAAATGGTTACGTCGATGCAAGCTTTGACATTGATCCAGATGACTCTAAGTCACAAACCGGATACGTATTTATATTGATTGGTGGTGCTGTCAGTTGGTGCAGCTCCAAGCAGAGCGTCGTGGCAGGATCTACGTGTGAAGCGGAGTACATAGCTGCTTCGGAAGCAGCAAATGAAGGAGTCTGGATGAAGGAGTTCATATCCGATCTAGGTGTAATACCTAATGCATCGGGTCCAATGAAAATCTTTTGTGACAATACTAGAGCGATAGCCTTGGCAAAGAAATCCAGATTTCACAAGAGAAACAAACACATCAAGAGACGCTTCAATTCCATCCGCGATCAAGTTAAGGAGGGAGACATAGAGATTGCAAAATACATATGGATCTGAATGTTGCAGACCCGTTGACTAAGCCTCTTCGACGAGCAAAACATGATCAGCACCAAGACTCCATGGGTGTTAGAATCATCACTATGTAATCTGGATTATTGACTCTAGTGCAAGTGGGAGGCTGAGGGAAATATACCCTAGAGGCAATAATAAAGTGTTATTTATATTTCCTTATATCATGATAAATGTTTATTATTCATGCTAGAATTGTATTAACCGGAAACTTAGTACATGTGTGAATACATAGACAAAACAGAGTGTCCCTAGTATGCCTCTACTTGACTAGCTCGTTAATCAAAGATGGTTAATTTTCCTGACCATAGACATGTGTTGTCATTTGATAAACGGGATCACATCATTAGAGAATGATGTGATGGACAAGACCCATCTGTTAGCTTAGCATTATGATCGTTTAGTTTTATTGCTAATGCTTTCTTCATGACTTATACATATTCCTCTGACTATGATGATTTAAGTTTATTGCTATTGCTTCCTTCATAACTTATACATGTTCCTATGAATATGAGATTATGGAACTCCCGAATACCGGAGGAACACCTTGTGTGCTATCAAACGTCACAACGTAACTGGGTGATTATAAAGATGCTCTACAGGTGTCTCCGAAGGTGTTTGTTGAGTTGGCATAGATCAATATTAAGATTTGTCACTCAGTGTATCGGAGAGGTATCTCTGGGCCGTCTTGGTAATGCACATCACTATAAGCCTTGCAAGCAATGTGACTAATGGGTTAGTTGCAGGATGATGCATTACAGAACAAGTAAAGAGACTTGCCGGTAACGAGATTGAACTAGGTATGATGATACCGACGATCGAATCTCGGGCAACTAACATACTGATGACAAAGGGAATGACGTATGTTGGTATGCGGTTTGACCGATAAAGATCTTCGTAGAATATGTAGGAGACATAGTTCTCAAAGCCATAGGGTCCGCACGCTTAACGTTCGATGACGATTTGTATTATGTTATGTGTTTTGGTGACCAAAGTTTGTTCGGAGTCCCGGATGAGATCACGGACATGACAAGGAGTCTCGAAATGGTCGAGAGGTAAAGATTCATATATTTGAAGGTTATATTCGGACATTGGAATGGTTTCGAGTGATTCGGGTATTTTTCCGGAGTACCGAGGGGTTACCGGAACCCCCCGAAGAAGTGTTGGGCCAACATGGGCCTAAGGGGGAGAGAGGGAAGCCTGCGGGGGGTGGCCGCGTGCCCCCTCCTAGGGAGTCCGAATAGGACAAGGAGGAGGGGGCGGCGCCCCTTGAGGGAGTCCTGGATTAGGGGGTCCCCAGGCGTCCGGGCTATGTGACATGGGCCGGACTGGTGGGCCGTGAAGATACAAGATAGAGGGCTTTTCCCCGTGTCCGGATGGGACTCTCCTTTGCGTGGATGGCGAGCTTGGTGTTCGGATACGAAGATTCCTTTCTCTGTAAACCGACTCTGTATAACCCTACTTCCCTCCGGTGTCTATATAAACCAGAGGGTTTTGTCCGTAGAGGCAATCATAATCATACAGGCTAGACATCTAGGGTTTAGCCATTACGATCTCGAGGTAGATCAACTCTTGTAACCCCTATATTCATCAAAGTCAATCAAGCAGGAAGTAGGGTATTACCTCCATTAAGAGGGCCCGAACCTGGGTAAACATCGTGTCCCCTGCCTCCTGTTACCTTTGATCCTCAGACGCACAGTTCGGGACCCCTTACCCGAGATCTGTCGGTTTTGACACTGACATTGGTGCTTTCATTGAGAGTTCCACTGTACCATCGTTAGAAGGCTCGATGGCTCCATCGATCATCTACAACAAGGCCGCCTTGAAGGAGACTTTTCTCCCCGGCCAAATTTTCGTATTCGGCGGCTTCACACTGCGGGCCAACTCGATTGGCCACCTGGAGCAGATCAACAGCTATGCCCCTGGTCATCAAATTAGTTTTGGAAATCTGAACTACGTCGCCGATATCCGAGGAGACTTGATTTTCGAGGGGTTCGCGACGCCGACCGCCGCTCTGGCCTTAGATCTGGAGCAAACTGCTGGGTCCGAAGATGGGAGTGCGGATCACACCGGACTCTCCACAATTACGGAACTCACTACCACAGATCTAGACAATACCGAAGACACAGCGGTCAATGCCGGATTCAGCGGCTCCAAATCCGGTCAGCGGAAGAAGCCATTCAAAAGAAATAAAGATGGTTCATGCTTGATCGACCTTGCCAGATTCACGACACCCTCGACAAGCCTGCCAACCATACCAACAGAAGCTGTTGGGTCTTCAAACAGGCCGGTAAGTTAAATACCGAACATAAGGAGAAAGGGTTGCCCAGCGAGGACGACGATGAGGAGCCTCGCCCACCGAGCACAGGGGGCAGAAGAAATTCCCCCCGAGGTCAAAACGGTGAATATGATATACGTTACTCACATCCCCAAGCGGGAGCGCAGGTGCGCGTTAAGGGACGTCTATGCGATAGAGCCAGTCGCCCCAAAATGCAACCCATGGTCAGCCTGTCCGATCACTTTCGATCACAGAGACCATCCGACTAGTATCCGTCACAGAGGTTCGGCCGCGCTGGTCCTTGATCCAATTATCGATGGATTCCACCTCACGCGAGTCCTCATGGACGGCGGCAGCAGCCTTAACCTGCTCTATCAGGACATAGTCCACAAAATGGGCATTGATCCGTCAAGAATCAAGCCCACCAAAACTACCTTTAAAGGACTAATACCTGGTGTAGAGGCCCGCTGCACAGGCTCAATCACATTGGAAGTCGTCTTCGGCTCGCCAGACAACTTCCAAAGCGAAGACTTGATCTTCGACATCGTCCCTTTCCACAGTGGCTATCATGCACTACTCGGACGAACCGCGTTCGCTCGCTTTAATGCGATCTCGCACTATGCCTATCTCAAACTCAAGATGCCCGAACCACGCGGCGTTATAACAGTCAATGGAAACATGGAGCGCTCCCTCCGCACTGAAGAGCACACCTTGGCCCTCGCAGCAGAGGTACAGGGTGGCCTTATCAAGCCAAATAATACATCGGCAGTCAAACCCCCGGACACTGTCAAACGAGTCCGGACTACCCCGCAGAGCGATAGTCCAGCTCATCAGGAGCTCGATTAGCAATTCAGCCTCCGTCTCAGCCCCAACCGCATTGCGGCATATGTACCACGCGTACATAACTACGCACTAAAGATACCATGGTCAAAGATGGAGGCATATTAAAGATAAAGTCCACAATACGGCTCGACCCTATCTGGACATGCATATCCTTTTTTTTTCTTCTTTCTTATTTTTATTTTTTCAGGTTCCTTACAACCCACATAACCTTTTGACGGTACCAAGGGCCCTTTTTCCAGGCCCCTCATGAAAACCCGATCGTTGATCCTTTCGAAGGATAATACACCAAGGAGAAAAGCAGCGTGGACGTGCGGTGGAGTATATAAAGGTTCTTTAAAGATCACCTCTTCCTTTTTTAGGACCCGTACACAGCTTTCCCTTGTGCTGGGCATGTAAAATAGCCTCGATGCTTATCACATTATTTGTTCAAATACGTTTTGACGTATCAATCAGACTATAATCGAAACTGTTCTTTCGCCCAACCTATTCGGTACTGGCTTATTTCCTAATCTGTCTTCCCTCTTTTTGTCCAATTTCCATGTACACCTTGGTACGACTTAAATCGCCAGGGGCTCCATTCAGCCACACACATAAAATATGTCCGGACACTTTTATAGTACAATTCGGCGTCATGAATATCGCATTATATGCATCAGCTCCGAATCATGTCTTTGGTCAATAGTTGGGTTGCTCGGCTCTTGTGGTTACTGCCTTACGTTCCGCTCGTTTGGCTAAGGTAGTAAAGGGAGAACTACTGCGATTGTGTTTCTGGTTCATCCGGATAAACACCTCAGTAGAGAAAGCCGAGAACTGACCGTCGTGGTGCGGCAATAGCTGGTCAGCTATTCGGTGACTAATTATAAATCTCTTGCGATTTTTTCCGCATTACGTGAAGGACCGGTTTTCACCCGGTCAGGCATCTACAACACCCAAATTCGGATAATCGAATAATACCAGGGGCTGCGCCTACAATCTCATTGTCAAACTCCTATGGCTAAGTGAGAGTGATAAAGCCACATAGTCTGATTGTCTGGTTCGTTGCACTAACACCTCCTTCAAGGACCAAATCGTTGGGTTAAGTGTGTTCAGGTGCTATTCCGAACACCCCCGTACTACCTACGTGGGGGCTGAAGCCGACGACTGGCGAACTCTCAAATACCGTAAACGGCCGCATAGGAGGAGAAGAATTTGAGGTAAAACGAGCAACATCTTATACATAAGCCTTGTTTCATAATACAAAGTTCGGGCAGCACAGATACATTCATTCAAAAATAATGTCCTTCGAACACTGGCCCTCTACAATGCAGGACCCTTCCAAGATGTCATCAAAATACCACTCCGGCGTACGATGCTCCTTGCCTGCGGGCGGTCTCTCGGTTGCAAGCTTGACGGCATTCATCTTCGCCCACTGCACCTTAACATGGGCGAAGGCCATCCGGGCACCTTCGATGCAGACCAATCACTTTATGGCATCAAGCCGGGAACAGGCACTGACTAGCCGCTTCACGAGCCCAAAATAACTGCTGGGTATGGGTTCGGCTAGCCAAAGACGGACTATAACATCCTTCATGGCCAATTCGGCCACCCTATGTAGTTCGGTCAGCTGTTTCAGCTGATCACTTAAGGGCACTGGATGCTCTGGCGCAAGGTACTGCAACCAGAACAGCTTCTCCATCGAGCTCCCCTCTTCGGCTCGGAAGAACTCCGCAGCATCAACAATACTCCGGGGTAGATCAAAAAACGCTCTTGGAGAACTCCAAACGCGGTCAGTAAGATTGACTTTCTCCTCACAAATTTGCTCTGCATATTAAAGGCCTTACCCGCCGCGATCTGCTTAGCCTCTTGGATCTCCCGGCGGGTGCCTTGGGCTTCAACCTGGGCTTCCTTTGCGCTTTGAAGGGCCTTAGCAAATTCAGAATCTTGATCCAAAATCTTGCGCTCCAAGGATTCACATTTGCTTATGGCATCCTTGAGCTATTGTTGGACTTCCTCCACCCTTGATTCGTGTTTTACGCGGGCAAATCGTTCCTCCTCCACCTCTTTCTTGGCCTCGGCCAGTGCACTCTTGAGGGTCTCGACCTCAGATGCGTCAGCTATGAGCATAATCATAAAACTCATTCAGATAACAAATCAGAGTTGATATCATTTCAGATGTGTTTCGGTATCACATACCTTGCCTTTCCCCTAATTTCCGCTTCAGTTCGGACACTTCGGCGGCATGGGAAGCTGCCGACAACATCGCAGCCTGTTTGTTCAAATAGATATGTATGTCAATCTCCTGCGAGAGCTATTCGATCCTCTGTTCGGCCTTTCTTTCCGAAAACCGAACAGAGTCCCAGGGGCTACTATCTATACACATGCATTCCTTTTATATTGCTAAAAAGTATTACATCACATACCTCAAAGCCTCTCAAAAGGCTAGTATAGGCCTTGTTCAATCCGCTTTTAGCGGACCGAACCTTTTCAACCACCGTACCCATAAGGGTACGATGTTCCTCCACAATGGAGGCACTTTGAAGCGCTTCCACCAGAGCGTCCGGCGCCTCCGGATTGACAGAGGTCGCCGGTGGAGTTGACGCGCCCCCTTCTTTCGAAGGAGGTTGCTCACCTGATTCTGGAGCCATGTGGGTCTCTGGAATGACATTTGGTTGGGGACCAAATTGGACATGGCCCCCGTCGCCAGCCTCCATGGGGGTCGGTTCCCCCATGTTCTCGGCAGCAGAGGTATCACCCTCTGGCACCGCCTTGACGGCTTCTCGCACCTCTCCCTGACCCGGAAGGGTCCTTCGGGACAACACTTCGGTGTTGTCCATAGCAGTGGGAGGGGAGGCCGGCGGAGGTGACTCGCTCTCCATCATGTTCAGACCCAGCGAATTCCCAAAAGATGAGGATCGCTGGGGGAGGTCACGAGCCGGACTGCAGCACACAACTCTGTGTGTTAAAACCACAAGGCGAAAAGCCGGATATATATACAGTGCCCTTGAGTACTTATGATCTGGCCAGGGGCACCACTCGGGGATGTCGTCGGCGTCCGATTCAGAATCACCCGTAAGGGAGATTCTCCCTTTCTTGGACGCCTCCGCCTCTAGATCCACGGAAGCCCCCCTTTTCTTCTTTCCCCCCTTAAGGGGAGAATTGCTCTCTTCCTCCTCCTCTTCATCGTCGTCATGAGAGGAGAGAGTTTCGGTATCTTCGGACACTACGTCCGAAGCGCCTTTACGACGGAGGCCACCTTTGGTCTCCTTGCCCTTCTTCTTGGCCTTCTTTTCCGGTGCCTGATACGGCGCCAGAACCAGCATCCTCATTAGCAGAGGAATGGCCGGGTCTTCGGGTAGCGGCGGGTAGTGGATCCGCTCCGCCTTCTTCATCCGGCCCTGTGAAGAGAACGGACGGCTCAGTATACTCCTCGGGTCTACAAATTAAGGCTATCAGAAAACTTATGGGAGTGGCCGGATGAGTGCGGTCGAGGCCGAAGTCCTCGGTCATCTTCGGCCACGACTTCTGGGCCTTGAAAAGCAGCTTCCATATGTCTTCGTGCGTTGTGCCGAAGAACCACTGCAGGTTCCGGGGACCGGCCGGATCGAACTCCAACAGATACTGAGTCCGGCGTTGGCAGGGGAGAATCCGGTGAAAAAGCATCACCTAGATCACGCTGGCAAGACTGGTGTTCTTGTCTATCACACTCTTGACGCTCTTCTACAGTGTCATCACCTCGTCGGACGACGCCCAATCCAGGCCCTTGTTGAGCCAGGATGTGAGTCGCATTGGAGGCCCGAACTTAAACTCGGGAGGGGCGGCCCATGTGGTGTCACGAGGTTCCATGATATAGAACCACTCCTGTTGCCATCCCTTCACGGTCTCCACAAAGGTGCCCTTGGGCCAGGTGACGTTGGGAAGCTTGCTCACCATAGCGCCGCCACACTCTGCGTGTTGGCCATCAACCACTTTTGGCTTCACATTGAAGACCTTGAGCCATAGGCCGAAGTGGGGGGATGCGGAGGAATGCCTCACACACGACGATGAACGCTGAAATGTTGAGGAAGGAATTCGGGGCTAGATCATGGAAATCTAGCCCGTAGTAAATCATGAGACCATGGGCGAAAGGATGGAGGGGAAACCCTAATCCACGAAGAAAGTGGGGGATGAATACTACCCTCTCATTGGGCTCCGGAGTGGGGACGATCTACTTTTTGACCGGAAGCCGGTGGGTGATTTTCTTGGCTAGGTACCCTGCTTCCCGGAGTTCCTTGATGTTCCCCTCCATGACGGAGGAGGCCACCCACTTGCCCATGCGCTCCCGATCCGGACATGGCTGGAGTGTTTGTTGGGGACGGAAAGGATTGAAGCTTGGGCGCTGGAGCTCGAGGGCGGATGGGCTGAGGAGGAAGAAGGTGTGGGGTGAAAAGGTGGATCCTTATCCTCTTATAAAGGCACTGAATTCAAGCGCTCCCTCCTCGGCCTTAAAATTTGCCTACTCACAAGGGGTCGTTCGGATGGCATGGTTGGATTACCCAGGCCCTCATTGATGAGAATCCCGTAATAAGGGGGCACGATCTCTGCTTTGACAAGACGTGTCACCGGAGTTGCGTCTTGAAACGCGAAACAGGAGGTCGAAAAACGATTCGAAATAATGAAGTGGCCAGACGTAACGTCTCACTAGAAAAGCTGTCAGTAAAGGCATACCATGTTTTTTGATTAAGTATTATGCCCTTGCGGTTGTGGGTTGTAACTATTAAACAGAGTCGGATATAGTTCTTTTGATCAACTACTTTGAAGTATTCGGAGGAGGAACCCGCCTTGCAATGCCGAAGACAATCTGTGCGCCGGATACATCATCATTGAAGCCTGGTTCAGGGGCTACTGAGGGAGTCTTGGATTAGGGGGTCCCCGGGCGTCCGGGTTATGTGACCATCGCTGGTCTGGTGGGCCGTGAAGATACAAGATAGAGGCCTTTTCCCCGTGTCCGGATGGGACTCTCCTTTGCGTGGATGACAAGCTTGGCGTTCAGATATGAAGATTCCTTTCTCTGTAAACCGACTCTGTACAACCCTAGTTCCCTCCGGTGTCTATATAAACCAGAGGGTTTAGTCCGTAGAGGCAATCATAATCATACAGGCTAGACATCTACGGTTTAGCCATTACGATCTCGAGGTAGATCAACTCTTGTAACCCCTATATTCATCAAAGTCAATCAAGCAGGAAGTAGGGTATTACCTCCATTAAGAGGGCCCGAACCTGGGTAAACATCGTGTCCCCTGCCTCCTGTTACCATCGATCCTCAGACGCACAGTTCGGGACCCCCTACCCGAGATTTCCCCGTTTTGACACCGACACCCCTTCCCTTTCCCTCTCCCTCTTCTTCCTATTCCCTCTGGTGGAGAAAGGAAAAGGGGGGGGCGAATCCTACTTGGACTAGGAGTCCAGGTAGGACTCCCTCCATGGCGCGCCCCTCCTGGCCGCCGGCCTCTCTCCTCCCCCTTTATATACATGGGCAGGGGGCACCCCAAAGGCACACCAAGAATTCTCTTAGCCATGTGCGGTGCCCCCCTCCACAGTTTACTCCTCCGGTCATAGCATCATGGTGCTTAGGCGAAGCCCTGCGCGGATCACATCACCATCACCGTCACCACGCCGTCGTGCTGACGGAACTCTCCTTCGACCCTCTACTGGATCAAGAGTTCGAGGGACGTCATCAAGCTGAACGTGTGCTGAACACGGAGGTGCCATACGTTCGGTACTTGGATCGGTTGGATCGTGAAGGCGTTCGAATACATTAACCGCGTTAATCTAACGCTTCCGCTTTCGGTCTATGAGGGTATGTGGACACACTCTCCCCCTCTCGTTGCTATGCATCTCCTAGATAGATCTTGCGTGAGTTCATACCAGCTTTTCCTCATCTTTCCAAAAACAAGATAGGTGGAGTTCATACCAGCTTTTCCTCATCTCAATCATTTCATCATATATCTTCATTATTGCCTTTCACTTGCACGACCGAACGGTGTGGATAATAATAATAGTGCACGTGCATTGGACTAAGCTGGAATCTGCAAACATTTATTCAAAGGAGAAAACAAGGTAATATGGGCTCTTTGTTAGATCAACAATAATGCATATGAGAGCCACTCAACATTTTCATCGTGGTCTTCTCCTCTCGACCCCCAAAGAAAAGAAAAGAAATTCAAAGAAACACACTGAAATATTTTTGGAGTTTTTTGTTTTTCTAAAGAAAGAGAAACAAGAACGAGAAAAACTATTTACACGGGAAAGCTCCCAACAAGCAAAAGAAGAACGAGAAATCTTTTTGGGTTTTCTATTTTAATACTACAACTAAGCATGCATAGAAATTAAACTAACTACAACCTTTTTGTTTTTATTAAGGTTTTCCAAACACACAAGAAGAAAGCGGTAAAAATAAATAAACTAGCATGGATAATACACTGAAAGAGTATGAACACCGACAACTAGAATGAGTGTGTGAACATGAATGTAATGTCGGTGAGAAATATGTACTCCCCCAAGCTTAGGCTTGTGGCCCAAGTTGGTCTATGCCCATGGATCAAAGTAGTTCTCTTGTGGGTGATGAGGGTCCCACAAGGTCAGGGGGCGCGCCCCAATGGGGTGGGCGCGCCGTCCACCCTTGTGGCCAGCTGGTGAGGCCCCCTGGTGTGTTCTTTGCACCAGAAATTCTAAAATATTCTATAAAAAATCATAACCAATTTTCAGGGCATTTGGAGAACTTTTATTTTTGGGACATTTTTTATTGCACGGATAATTCAGAGAACAGAGAGAAAAGACTATTTTTGCTTTATTTCAACTAAATAACAGAAAGTAAAAGATGGGTACAGAGAGTTGTGCTTTCTAAATTCATCCATCTCATCCCCGTCAAAAGGAATCCATTAACAAGGTTGATCAAGTCTTATTAACAAACTTCTTCTGAATGACATGAAACCGGAGAATTTTTGAATAACACTAGGTTACCTCAATGGGGATATGCATGTCCTTAACAATAAGAATATCATATTTCTTTTTGACAGTAGGAAGAGGGAATTCAAAACCTCCAATAGTAATAGTTGAAAATTTTCCAATAGAATTGATACTATGAACTTGAGGTTGTTTCTTCGAAAAGTGTACCGTATGCTCATTACCATTAACATGAAAAGTGACATTGCCTTTGTTGCAATCAATAACAGCCCCTGTAGTATTCAAAAAGGGTCTACCAAGGATGATCGACATACTATCGTCCTCGGGAATATAAAGAATCACAAAGTCCATAAAGATAGTAACGTTTGCAACCACGACAGGCACATCCTCACAAATACCGATGGGTATGGCAGTTGATTTATCAGCCATTTGCAAAGAGATTTCAGTAGGTGTTAACTAATTCAACTCAAGTCTATGATAGAAAGAGAAAGGCATAACACTAACACCAGCTCCAAGATCACATAAAGCAGTTTTAACATAGTTTATTTTAATGGAGCATGGTATAGTTGGTACTCCTAGATCTTCAAGTTTCTTTGGTAGTCCACCCTTAAAAGTATAATTAGCAAGCATAGTGGAAATTTCAGCTTCCGGTATCTTTCTTTTATTAGTAACAATATCTTTCATATACTTAGCATAAGGACGCATTTTAAGCATATCAGTCAAACGCATACGCAAAAATATAGGTCTAATCATTTCAACAAAGTGCTCAAAATCCTCATCATCCTTTTTCTTGGATGGTTTAGGAGGAAAGGGCATGGGTTTATGAACCCATGGTTCTCTTTCTTTACCATGTTTCTGAAGGAAATATGCCCTAGAGGCAATAATAAAGTTATTATTTATTTCCTCATATCATGATAAATGTTTATTATTCATGCTAGAACTATATTAACCGGAAACATAATACATGTGTGAATACATGTTGAATTTTAATGCATTCCTTGAGAAAGCAAAGTTGAAAGATGATGGTAGCAATTACACGGACTGGGTCCGTAACTTGAGGATTATCCTCATTGCTGCAGAGAAGAATTACGTCCTGGAAGCACCGCTGGGTGCCAGGCCTGCTGCAGGAGCAACACCAGATGTTATGAACGTTTGGTAGAGCAAAGCTGATGACTACCCGATAGTTCAGTGTGCCATGCTTTACGTCTTAGAACCGGGACTTTAACGACGTTTTGAACGTCATGGAGCATATGAGATGTTCCAGGAGTTGAAGTTAATATTTCAAGAAAATGCCCAGATTGAGAGATATGAAGTCTCCAATAAGTTCTACAACTGCAAAATGGAGGAGAATAGTTCTGTCAGTGAACATATACTCAGAATGTCTGGGTATAACAATCACTTGATTCAACTGGGAGTTAATCTTCCGGATGATAGTGTCATTGAAAGAATTCTTCAATCACTACCACCAAGCTACAAGAGCTTTGTGATGAACTATAATATGCAAGGGATGGATAAGACAATTTCCAAGCTTTTCGTGATGCTAAAAGCTGCGGAGGTAGAAATCAAGAAGGAGCATCAAGTGTTGATGGTCAACAAGACCACCAGTTTGAAGAAAAAGGGTAAAGGGAAGAAGAAGGGCAACTTCAAGAAGAACAACAAACAAGTTGCTGCTCAGGAGAAGAAACCCAAGTCTGGACCTAAACCCCTTTATCGCGTTGGTTGCAAGGTTCTTATTTGTTTGTGTAGGTGCGTGGGACTTGAGCATGGTCTCCTACTGGATTGATACCTTGGTTCTCAAAAACTGTGGGAAGTACTTACCCTACTTTACTGCATCACCCTTTCCTCTTCAAGGGAAAACCAACGCAATGCTCAAGAGGTAGCAAGAAGGATTTCTGGCACCGTTACCGGGGAGTCTACGCACAAGTCAAGACATACCAAGTACCCATCACAAACTCTTATCCCTCGCATTACATTATCCGCCATTTGCCTCTCGTTTTCCTCTCCCCCACTTCACCCTTGCCGTTTTATTCGCCCTCTTTTACCTTCGCCTTTTTTTTGCTTGTTCCTTGTGGTATTTGTTGTCATTATGTCTAGAACTGGGGAGGTTGTCGCTGATAATAATTTCATGGGAAACTTTGATGCTTTTGATGATCCTTCTGAGGAACCTACTATCTTGCATACTGAAAAGTTTCGAGTTGGCAGTGGTAATATTATTGGGAAAGGAGTTATTCAAGATTTCTTTACTTGTGCCGGTTCTTTGCCCATTATGGGTGGCTCTATTCTTCATAGAACTAGTAGCCTTGTGGATGCAATATCTTTGCTCGTAGTTGAAATTGAAAGGTAATTTATTCATATGCATCCTTGCATACAAAGAATTTTCCTAGATTTTCTAATATTGAGCACTCTTCTGTTAAGCGTGCCGCTACTATCTTTTTGGCTCATGAGTTCAGATTCATAATGAAAGAGGCTAAAGAATTTTTTGCGCATTATAGGGTTGACACTGGTCATCCTCCCATAGAAGCTATCCTTTTTAACCAAGAAGACATAATGCGTTTACAATCTTTAGATCATGTTGCTTATAATTAAAATCTTAGGTAAAAGGTTACTGCCGAGTTGATAGAATTTCTGAACTTAATGATGATTTTGCTATTCAGAATAATGGGTTAGGTTTTTCTCTCGAGCAAAGGCTTGTGACCTTTTGTCAAAAGAACGCTTGTAATGATGAATTGGTTGTGCAATATAAGGGGCCAAAGGAGGAACCCATACCTCCCGAGCTTGATCTTGGGGACTTTTGTCCCATTAAATTTAGCCCTTTTGATTATTTTTGCTTGCCACAAAGAAAACTTGCTGCTGAACGTAGAGAGTATGAGAGAAGTTTTCATGACTTGCCTTACCATTATTATGGCAATACTTAGATCTATCTTTGCTTTTATGCCTAGCTAGGGGCGTTAAACGACAGCGCTTGTTGGGAGGCAACCCAATTTTATTTGAATTTTCTTGCTTTTTATTTATGTTTAGTAATAAATCTTTGATCTAGCCTCTGGTTAGATGTGTTTTTATGTTTTAATTAGAGTTTGTGCCAAGTGAAACCTATAGGATCTTCTTGGATGATAGTTATTTGATCTTGCTGAAAATTCCAGAAACTTTCTGTTCACGAAAACAATTGTTTAAAATCACCAGAACGTGATAAAATAATGATTCCAATTGCAGTAGATCAATAAAAAAATTATCTAAGTCGTCCTATTTTGGCAGATTTTTTTAAGTTCCAGAAGTGTGCGTTTGATACAGATTACTACAGACTGTTCTGTTTTTGACAGATTCTGTTTTTCGTGTGTTGTTTGCTTATTTTGATGAATCTATGGCTAGTAAAAGAGTTTATAAATCATATAGAAGTTGGAATACAGTAGGTTTAACACCAATAAATAAAGAATGAGTTCATTACAGTACCTTGAAGTGGTGTTTTGTTTTCTTTCGCTAACGGAGCTCATGAGATTTTCTGTTAAGTTTTGTGTTGTGAAGTTTTCAAGTTTTGGGTAAAGATTTGATGGATTAAGGAACAAGGATTGGCAAGAGCCTAAGATTGGGGATGCCCAAGGCACCCCAAGGTAAAATTCAAGGACAACCAAAAGCTTAAGCTTGGGGATGCCCCGGAAGGCATCCCCTCTTCCGTCTTCGTCTATCGGTAACTTCGTCTCGATAGCATAAAAGGATACTTGAATAAGAGTTTTTCTATGAAAGACCTCGGTGAAGCTGCTTACGTATTGGGCATGAAGATCTATAGAGATAGATTAAGACGCTTAATTGGACTTTCGCAAAGCACATACCTTGATAAAGTTTTGAAAAAGTTCAAAATGGATCGAGCAAAGAAAGGGTTCTTGCCTGTGTTACAAGGTGTGAAGTTGAGTCAGACTCAATGTCCGACCAATGCAGAAGATAGAGAGAAGATGAAAAGTGTTCCCTATGCTTCAGCCATAGGCTCTATTATGTATGCAATGCTGTGTACCAGACCTGATGTGTGCCTTGCTATTAGTTTAGCAGGGAGGTACCAAAGTAATCCAGGAGTGGATCATTGGACAGCGGTCAAGAACATCCTGAAATACCTGAAAAGGACTAAGGATATGTTTCTTGTTTATGGAGGTGACAAAGATCTTGTCGTAAATGGTTACGTTGATTCAAGATTTGACACTGATCCGGACGATTCTAAATCGCCAACCGGATACGTGTTTATATTGAACGGTGGAGCCGTCAGTTGGTGCAATTCTAAACAAAGCGTCGTGGCGGGATCTACGTGTGAAGCGGAGTACATAGCTGCTTCGGAAGCACCAAATGAAGGAGTCTGGATGAAATAGTTCATATCCGATCTAGGTGTCATACCTAGTGCATCAGGTCCGATGAAAATCTTTTGTGACAATACTGGTGCAATTGCCTTGGCAAAGGAATCCAGATTTCACAAAAGAACCAACCACATCAAGAGACGCTTCAATTCCATCCGGGATCAAGTCCAAGTGGGAGACATAGAGATTTGCAAGATACATACGGATCTGAATGTTGCAGACCCATTGACTAAGCCTATTCCACGAGCAAAACATGATCAACACCAAGGCTCCATGAGTGTTAGAATCATTACTGTGTAATCTAGATTATTGACTCTAGTGCAAGTGGGAGACTGAAGGAAATATGCCATAGAGGCAATAATAAAGTTATTATTTATTTCCTCATATCATGATAAATGTTTATTATTCATGCTAGAATTGTAATAACCGGAAACATAATACATGTGTGAATACATAGACAAACATAGTGTCACTAGTATGCCTCTACTTGACTAGCTCGTTGATCAAAGATGGTTGAGTTTCCTAGCCATAGACATGAGTTGTCATTTGATTAACGGGATCACATCATTAGGAGAATGATGTGATTGACTTGACCCATTCCGTTAGCTTAGCACTTGATCGTTTAGTTTACTGCTATTGCTTTCTCCATGACTTATACATGTTCCTATGACTATGAGATTATGCAACTCCCGAATACCGGAGGAACACTTTGTGTGCTACTAAACGTCACAACGTAACTGGGTGATTATAAAGGTGCTCTACAGGTGTCTCCGATAGTACTTGTTGAGTTGGCAGAGATCGAGATTAGGATTTGTCACTCCGATTGTCGGAGAGGTATCTCTGGGCCCTCTCGGTAATGCATATCACTATAAGCCTTGCAAGAAATGTGACTAATGAGTTAGTTGCGGGATGATGCATTACTGAACGAGTAAAGAGACTTGCCAGTAACGAGATTGAGCTAGGTATTGAGATACCGACGTTCGAATCTCGGGCAAGTAACATACCGATGACAAAGGGAACAACGTATGTTGTTATGTGGTTTGACCGATAAATATCTTCGTAGAATATGTAGGAACCAATATGAGCATCCCGGTTCCGCCATTGGTTATTGACCGGAGACGTGTCTCGGTCATGTATACATAGTTCTCGAACCTGTAGGGTCCGCACGCTGAAAGTTCGGTGACGATCGGTATTATGAGTTTATATGTTTTGATGTACCGAAGGTAGTTCAGAGTCCCGGATATGATCACGGACATGACGAGGAGTCTCGAAATGTTCAAGACATAAATATCAATATATTGGACGACTATGTTCGGACACCGGAAGTGTTTCGGGAGGTTTCGGACATATACCGGAGTACCGGGGGGTTACCGCAACCCCCCGGGGAGTGTAATGGGCCTATTGGGCCTTAGTGGAGAAGAGGAGAGGCAGCCAGGGCAAGCCGCGCGCCCCCTCCCCCTCTAGTCCGAATTGGACAAGGAGGGGGGCAGCGCCCCCCTTTCCTTCGTCCTCTCTCCTTCCCTTCCCCCTTCTCCTACTCCTACTAGGAAAGAAGGAGTCCTACTCCCGGTGGGAGTAGGACTCCCCCCTTGGCGCGCCCTCCTCCTTGGCCGGCCGCCTCCCCATAGCTCCTTTATATACGGGGGCAGGGGGCACCCCAAGACACAACAATTGATCATTGATCTATTAGCTGTGTGCGGTGCCCCCTTCCACCATAATCCACCTCGGTCATATTGTAGCGGTGCTGAGGCGAAGCCCTGCGTCGGTAACTTCATCAACATCGTCACCACGCCGTCGTGCTGACGAAACTCTCCTTCGAGCTCTACTAGATCGTGAGTTCGCTGGACGTCACCGAGCTGAACGTGTGCTGAACACGAAGGTGCCGTACGTTCGGTACTGCGGATCGGTCGATCGTGAAGACGTACGACTACATCAACCGCGTTGTCATAACGCTCCGCCTTCGGTCTACGTGGGTACGTGGACACACTATCCCCTCTCGTTGCTATGCATCACCATGATCTTGCATGTGCGTAGAGAAATTTTTGAAATTACTACGTTCCCCAACATGAGGCTCGCGGCGGGTATCATTATTTTTTGACCTTCACAGATGATTTGAGCAGATATGGGTATATCTACTTAGTGAAACATAAGTCTGAAACATTTGAAAAGTTTAAAGAATTTCAGAGTGAAGTGGAAAATCATCTTAAAAAGAAAATAAAGTTTCTAAGATCTGATCGTGGAGGTGAATATTTGAGTTATGAGTTTGGTCTTCATTTGAAATAATGTGGAATAGTTTCGCAACTCACGCCACCTGGAACACCACAGCGTAATGGTGTGTCTGAACATTGTAATTGTACTTTATTAGATATGGTGCGATCTATGATGTCTGTTACCGATTTACCACTATCGTTTTGGGGTTATGCTTTAGAGACGGCGGCATTCACGTTAAATAGGGCACCATCTAAATCCGTTGAGATGACACCATATGAACTGTGGTTTGGCAAGAAACCTAAGCTGTCATTTCTTAAAGTTTGGGGCTGCGATGCTTATGTGAAAAAGCTTCAACCTGATAAGCTCGAACCCAAATCGGAGAAATGCGTCTTCATAGGATACCCAAAGGAGACTGTTGGGTACAACTTCTATCACAGATCCGAAGGCAAGATTCTCGTTGCTAAGAATGGATCCTTTCTAGAGTAGGAGTTTCTCTCGAAAGAAGTGAGTGGGAGGAAAGTAGAACTTGATGAGGTAATTGTACCTTCTCCCAAATTGGAAAGTAGTTCATCACAGAAATCAGTTCCAGTGATTCCTACACCAATCAGTGAGGAAGCTAATGATGATGATCATGAAACTTCAGATCAAGTTACTACTGAACCTCATAGGTCAACCAGAGTATGTTCCGCAGCAGAGTGGTACGGTAATCCTATTCTGGAAGTCATTTTACTAGACCATGACGAACCTACGAACTATGAGGAAGCGATGACGAGCCCAGATTCCGCGAAATGGCTTGAGGCCATGAAATCTGAGATGGGATCCTTGTATGAGAACAAAGTGTGGACTTTGGTTGACTTACCCGATGATCGGCAAGCCATAGAGAATAAATGGATCTTCAATAAGAAGACTAACGCTGACGGTAATGTTATTGTCTACAAAGCTCGATTTGTTGGGAAAGGTTTTTGACAAGTTCAAGGAGTTGACTACGATGAGACCTTCTCAACCGTATCGATGCTTAAGTCTATCTGAATCATGTTAGCAATTGCCGCATTTTATGATTATGAAATTTGGCAAATGTATGTCAAAACTGCATTCCTTAATGGATATCTTAAAGAAGAGTTGTATATGATGCAACCAGAAGGTTTTGTCAATCCTAAAGGTGCTAACAAAGTGTGCAAGCTCCAGCGATCCATTTATGGATTGGTGCAAGCATCTCAGAGTTGGAATATACGCTTTGATAGTGTGATCAAAGCATATGGTTTTATACAGACTTTTGGAGAAGCCTGTATTTACAAGAAAGTGAGTGGGATCTCTCTAGCATTTTTGATATTATATCTGGATGACATATTGTTGATTGGAAATGACATAGAAATTCTGGATAGCATAAAAGGATACTTGAATAAGAATTTTTCAATGAAAGACCTCGGTGAAGCTGCTTATATATTGGGCATCAAGATCTATAGAGATAGATCAAGACGCTTAATTGGACTTCCACAAAGCACATACCTTGATCAAGTTTTGAAGAAGTTCAAAATGGATCAGTCAAAGAAAGGGTTCTTGCATGTGTTACAAGGTGTGAAGTTGAGTCAGACTCAATGCCCGACCACTGCAGAAGATAGAGAGAAAATGAAAGTCATTCCCTATGCCTCAGCCATAGGTTCTATCATGTATGCAATGTTGTGTACCAAACCTGATGTGTGCCTTGCTATAAGTTTAGTAGGGAGGTCAAAAAGTAATCCAGGAGTGGATCACTGGACAGCGGTCAACAACATCCTGAAATACCTGAAAAGGACTAAGGATATGTTTCTCGTTTATGGATGTGACAAAGAGGTCATCGTAAATGGTTACGTCGATGCAAGCTTTGACATTGATCCAGATGACTCTAAGTCACAAACCGGATACGTATTTATATTGATTGGTGGTGCTGTCAGTTGGTGCAGTTCCAAGTAGAGCGTCGTGGCAGGATCTACGTGTGAAGCGGAGTACATAGCTGCTTCGGAAGCAGCAAATGAAGGAGTGTGGATGAAAGAGTTCATATCCGATCTAGGTGTAATACCTAATGCATCGGGTCCAATGAAAATCTTTTGTGACAATACTAGAGCGATAGCCTTGGCAAAGAAATCCAGATTTCACAAGAGAAACAAACACATCAAGAGACGCTTCAATTCCATCCGCGATCAAGTTAAGGAGGGAGACATAGAGATTTGCAAAATACATATGGATCTGAATGTTGCAGACCCGTTGACTAAGCCTCTTCGACGAGCAAAACATGATCAGCACCAAGACTCCATGGGTGTTAGAATCATCACTATGTAATCTAGATTATTGACTAGTGCAAGTGGGAGACTGAGGGAAATATACCCTAGAGGCAATAATAAAGTGTTATTTATATTTCCTTATATCATGATAAATGTTTATTATTCATGCTAGAATTGTATTAACCGGAAACTTAGTACATGTGTGAATACATAGACAAAACAGAGTGTCCCTAGTATGCCTCTACTTGACTAGCTCGTTAATCAAAGATGGTTAATTTTCCTGACCATAGACATGTGTTGTCATTTGATAAACGGGGACAAGACCCATCTGTTAGCATAGATCTTGTGTGCTATCAAACGTCACAGCGTAACTGGGTGATTATAAAGATGCTCTACAGGTGTCTCCGAAGGTGTTTGTTGAGTTGGCATAGATCAATATTAGGATTTGTCACTCAGTGTATCGGAGAGGTATCTCTGGGCCGTCTTAGTAATGCACATCACTATAAGCCTTGCAAGAAATGTGACTAATGTGTTAGTTGCAGGATGATGCATTACAGAACAAGTAAAGAGACTTGCCGGTAACGAGATTGAACTAGGTATGATGATACCGATGATCGAATATCGGGCAACTAACATACTGATGACAAAGGGAGTGACGTATGTTGGTATGCGGTTTGACCGATAAAGATCTTCGTAGAATATGTAGGAGACATAGTTCTCAAACCCGTAGGGTCCGCACGCTTAACGTTCGATAACGATTTGTATTATGTTATGTGTTTTGGTGACCAAAGTTTGTTCGGAGTCCCGGATGAGATCACGGACATGACAAGGAGTCTCGAAATGGTCGAGAGGTAAAGATTCATATATTAGAAGGTTATATTCGGACATTGGAATGGTTTCGAGTGATTCGGGTATTTTTCCGGAGTACCGAGGGGTTACCGGAACCCCCCGAAGAAGTGTTGGGCCAACATGGGCCTAAGGGAGAGAGAGGGAAGCCTGCGGGGGGTGGCCGCGCGCCCCCTCCTAGGGAGTCCGAATAGGACAAGGAGGAGGGGGCGGCGCCCCTTGAGGGAGTCCTGGATTAGGGGGTCCCCGGGCGTCCGGGCTATGTGACATGGGCCGGACTGGTGGGCCGTGAAGATACAAGATAGATGGCTTTTCCTCATGTACGGATGGGACTCTCCTTTGCGTGGATGGCAAGCTTGGTGTTCGGATACGAAGATTCCTTTCTCTGTAAACCGACTCTGTACAACCCTACTTCCCTCCGGTGTCTATATAAACCAGAGGGTTTTGTCCGTAGAGGCAATCATAATCATACAGGCTAGACATCTAGGGTTTAGCCATTACGATCTCGAGGTAGATCAACTCTTGTAACCCCTATATTCATCAAAGTCAATCAAGCAGGAAGTAGGGTATTACCTCCATTAAGAGGGCCCGAACCTGGGTAAACATCGTGTCCCCTGCCTCCTGTTACCTTCGATCCTCAGACGCATAGTTCGGGACCCCTTACCCGAGATCTGCCGGTTTTGACACCGACATTGGTGCTTTCATTGAGAGTTCCACTGTACCATCGTTAGAAGGCTCGATGGCTCCATCGATCATCTACGACAAGGCCGCCTTGAAGGAGACTTTTCTCCCCGGCCAAATTTTCGTATTCGGCGGCTTCACACTGCGTGCCAACTCGATTGGCCACCCAGAGCAGATCAACAGCTATGCCCCTGGTCATCAAATTAGTTTTGGAAATCTGAACTACGTCGCCGATATTCGACGAGACTTGATCTTCGAGGGGTTCGCGACGCCGACCGCCGCTCTAGCCTTAGATCTGGAGCAAACTGCTGGGTCCGAAGATGGGAGTGCGGATCACACCGGACTCTCCACAATTACGGAACTCACTACCACAGATCTAGACAATACCGAAGACACGGCGGTCAATGCCGGATTCAGCGGCTCCAAATCCGGTCAGCGGAAGAAGCCATTCAAAAGAAACAAAGACGGTTCATGCTTGATCGACCTTCCCAGATTCACGACACCCTCGACAAGCCTGCCAACCATACCAACAGAAGCTGTTGGGTCTTCAAACAGGCCGGTAAGTTAAATACCGAACATAAGGAGAAAGGGTTGCCCAGCGAGGACGACGATGAGGAGCCTCGCCCACCGAGCACAC
>NC_057805.1:381228694-381248607 GCF_018294505.1 Triticum aestivum
CGAGGTCAAAACGGTGAATATGATATACGTTACTCACATCCCCAAGCGGGAGCGCAGGCGCGCGTTAAGGGACGTCTATGCGATAGAGCCAGTCGCCCCAAAATGCAACCCATGGTCAGCCTGTCCGATCACTTTCGATCACAGAGACCATCCGACTAGTATCTGTCACAGAGGTTCGGCCGCGCTGGTCCTTGATCCAATTATCGATGGATTCCACCTCACGCGAGTCCTCATGGACGGCGGCAGCAGCCTTAACCTGCTCTATCAGGACATAGTCCGCAAAATGGGCATTGATCCATCAAGAATCAAGCCCACCAAAACTACCTTTAAAGGACTAATACCTGGTGTAGAGGCCCGCTGCACACGCTCAATCACATTGGAAGTCGTCTTCAGCTCGCCAGACAACTTCCAAAGCGAAGACTTGATCTTCGACATCGTCCCTTTCCACAGTGGCTATCATGCACTACTCGGACGAACCGCGTTCGCTCGCTTTAATGCGATCTCGCACTATGCCTATCTCAAACTCAAGATGCCCGAACCACGCGTCATTATAACAGTCAATGGAAACATGGAGCGCTCCCTCCGCACTGAAGAGCACACCTTGGCCCTCGCAGCGGAGGTACAGGGCGGCCTTATCAAGCCAAATACTACATCGGCAGTCAAACCCCCGGACACTGTCAAACGAGTCCGGACTACCCCGCAGAGCGACAGTCCAGCTCATCAGGAGCTCGATTAGCAATTCAGCCTCCGTCTCAGCCCCAACCGCATTGCGGCATATGTACCACGCGTACATAACTACGCACTAAAGATACCATGGTCAAAGATGGAGGCATATTAAAGATAAAGTCCACAATATGGCTCGACCCTATCTGGACATGCATATCCTTTTTTTCTTCTTTCTTATTTTTATTTTCTCAGGTTCCTTACAACCCACATCACCTTTTGACGGTACCAAGGGCCCTTTTTCCAGGCCCCTCATGAAAACCCGATCGTTGATCCTTTCGAAGGATAATACACCAAGGAGAAAAGCAGCGTGGAGGTGCGGTGGAGTATATAAAGGATCTTTAAAGATCGCCTCTTCCTTTTTTAGGACCCGTACATAGCTTTCCCTTGTGCTGGGCATGTAAAATAGCCTCGATGCTTATCACATTATTTGTACAAATACATTTTGACGTATCAATCAGACTATAATCGAAACAGTTCTTTCGCCCAACCTATTCGGTACTGGCTTATTTCCTAATCTGTCTTCCCTCTTTTTGTCCAATTTCCATGTACACCTTGGTACGACTTAAATCGCCAGGGGCTCCATTCAGCCACACACATAAAATAAGTCCGGACACTTTTATAGTACAATTCGGCGTCATGAATATCGCATTATATGCATCAGCTCCGAATCATGTCTTTGGTCAATAGTTGGGTTGCTCGGCTCTCGTGGTTACTGCCTTACGTTCCGCTCGTTCGGCTAAGGTAGTAAAGGGAGAACTACTGCGATTGTGTTTCTGGTTCATCCGGATAAACACCTCAGTAGAGAAAGCCGAGAACTGACCGTCGTGGTGCGACGAGAGCTGGTCAGCTATTCAGTGACTAATTATAAATCTCTTGCGATTTTTTCCGCATTACGTGAAGGACCGGTTTTCACCCGGTCAGGCATCTACAACACCCAAATTCGGATAATCGAATAATACCAGGGGCTGCGCCTACAATCTCATTGTCAAACTCCTATGGCTAAGTGAGAGTGATAAAGCCACATAGTCTGATTGCCTGGTTCGTTGCACTAACACCTCCTTCAAGGACCAAATCGTTGGGTTAAGTGTGTTCAGGTGCTATTCCGAACACCCCCGTACTACCTACGTGGGGGCTGAAGCCGACGACTGGCCAACTCTCAAATACCGTAAACGGCCGCATAGGAGGAGAAGAATTTGAGGTAAAACAAGCAACATCTTATACATAAGCCTTGTTTCATAATACAAAGTTCGGGCAGCACAGATACATTCATTCAAAAATAATGTCCTTCGAACACTGGCCCTCTACAATGCGGGATCCTTCCAAGATGTCATCAAAATACCACTCCGGCGTACGATGCTCCTTGCCTGCGGACGGTCCCTCGGTTGCAAGCTTGACGGCATTCATCTTCGCCCACAGCACCTTGACATGGGCGAAGGCCATCCGGGCACCTTCGATGCAGACCGATCGCTTTATGGCATCAAGCCGGGAGCAGGCACTGACTAGCCACTTCACGAGCCCGAAATAACTGCTGGGTATGGGTTCGGCTAGCCAAAGACGGACTATAACATCCTTCATGGCCAATTCGGCCACCCTATGTAGTTCGGTCAGCTGTTTCAGCTGATCACTTAAGGGCACTGGATGCTCTGGCGCAAGGTACTGCAACTAGAACAGCTTCTCCATCGAGCTCCCCTCTTCGGCTCGGAAGAACTCCGCAGCATCAACAATACTCCGGGGTAGATCCAAAAACGCTCTTGGAGAACTCCAAACGCGGGTCAGTAAGATTGACTTTCTCCTCACAAATTTGCTCTGCATATTAAAGGCCTTACCCGCCGCGATCTGCTTAGCCTCTTGGATCTCCCGGCGGGTGCCTTGGGCTTCAACCTAGGCTTCCTTCGCGCTTTGAAGGGCCTTAGCAAGTTCAGAATCTTGATCCGAAATCTTGCGCTCCAAGGATTCACATTTGCTTATGGCATCCTTGAGCTATTGTGGACTTCCTCTACCCTTGATTCATGTTTTACGCGGGCGACTCGTTCCTCCTCCACCTCTTTCTTGGCCTCGGCCAGTGCACTCTTGAGGGTCTCGACCTCAGATGCGTCAGCTATGAGCATAATCATAAAACTCATTCAGATAACAAATCAGAGTTGATATCATTTCAGATGTGTTTCGGTATCACATACCTTGCCTTTCCCCTAATTTCCGCTTCAGTTCAGACACTTCGGCGGCATGGGAAGCTGCCGACAACATCGCAGCCTGTTTGTTCAAATAGATATGTATGTCAATCTCCTGCGAGAGCTATTCGATCCTCTGTTCGGCCTTTCTTTCCGAAAACCGAACAGAGTCTCAGGGGCTACTATCTATACACAGGCATTCCTTTTATATTGCTAAAAAGTATTACATCACATACCTCAAAGCCTCTCAGAAGGCTAGTATAGGCCTTGTTCAATCCGCTTTTAGCGGACCGAACCTTTTCAACCACCGTACCCATAAGGGTACGATGTTCCTCCACAATGGAGGCACTTTGAAGCGCTTCCACCAGAGCGTCTGGCGCCTCCGGATTGACAGAGGTCGCCGGTGGAGTTGACGCGCCCCCTTCTTTCGAAGGAGGTTGCTCACCTGATTCTGGAGCCATGTGGGTCTCCGGAATGACATTTGGTTGGGGGCCAAATTGGACATGGCCCCCGTCGCCAGCCTCCATGGGGGTCGGTTCCCCCATGTTCTCGGCAGCAGAGGTATCACCCTCTGGCGCCGCCTTGACGGCTTCCCGCACCTCTCCCTGACCCGGAAGGGTCCTTCGGGACAACACTTCGGTGTTGTCCATAGTAGTGGGAGGGGAGGCCGGCGGAGGTGACTCGCTCTCCATCATGTTCAGACCCAGTGAATTCCCAAAAGATGAGGATCGCTGGGGGAGGTCACGAGCCGGACTACAGCACACAACTCAGTGTGTTAAAACCACAAGGCGAAAAGCCGGATATATATACAGTGCCCTTGAGTACTTATGATCCGGCCAGGGGCACCACTCGGGGATGTCGTCGGCGTCTGATTCAGAATCATCCGTAAGGGAGATTCTCCCTTTCTTGGACGCCTCCGCCTCTAGATCCACGGAAGCCCCCCTTTTCTTCTTTCCCCCCTTAAGGGGAGAATTGCTCTCTTCCTCCTCCTCTTCATCGTCGTCATGAGAGGAGAGAGTTTCGGTATCTTCGGACACTACGTCCGAAGCGCCTTTACGACGGAGGCCACCTTTGGTCTCCTCGCCCTTCTTCTTGGCCTTCTTTTCCGGTGCCTGATACGGCGCCAGAACCAGCATCCTCATTAGCAGAGGAATGGCCGGGTCTTCGGGTAGCGGCGGGTAGTGGATCCACTCCGCCTTCTTCATCCAGCCCTGTGAAGAGAACGGACGGCTCAGTATACTCCTCGGGTCTACAAATTAAGGCTATCAGAAAACTTATGGGAGTGGCTAGATGAGTGCGGTCGAGGCCGAAGTCCTCGGTCATCTTCGGCCACGACTTCTGGGCCTTGAAAAGCAGCTTCCATATGTCTTCGTGCGTTGTGCCGAAGAACCGCTGCAGGTTCCGGGGACCGGCCGGATCGAACTCCCACAGATACTGAGTCCGGCGTTGGCAGGGGAGAATCCGGCGAAAAAGCATCACCTAGATCACGCTGGCAAGACTGGTCTATCACACTCTTGTCGCGCTTCTACAGTGTCATCACCTCGTCGGACGACGCCCAATCCTGTCCCTTGTTGAGCCAGGATGTGAGTCACATTGGAGGCCCGGACTTAAACTCGGGAGGTGCGGCCCACGTGGTGTCACGAGGTTCCGTGATATAGAACCACTCCTGTTGCTATCCCTTCACGGTCTCCACAAAGGTGCCCTTGGGCCAGGTGACGTTGGGAAGCTTGCTCACCATAGCGCCGCCGCACTCTGCGTGTTGGCCATGAACCACTTTTGGCTTCACATTGAAGACCTTGAGCCATAGGCCGAAGTGGGGGGATGCAGAGGAATGCCTCACACACGACGATGTACGCTGAAATGTTGAGGAAGGAATTCGGGGCTAGATCATGGAAATCTAGCCCGTAGTAAATGATGAGACCATGGGTGAAGGGATGGAGGGGAAACCCTAATCCACGAAGAAAGTGGGGGATGAATACTACCCTCTCATTGGGCTCCGGAGTGGGGACGATCTACTTTTTGACCGGAAGCCGGTGGGTGATTTTCTTGGCTAGGTACCCTGCTTCCCGGAGTTCCTTGATGTTCCCCTCCATGACGGAGGAGGCCACCCACTTGCCCATGCGCTCCCGATCCGGACATGGCTGGAGTGTTTGTTGGGGACGGAAAGGATTGAAGCTTGGGCGCTGGAGCTCGAGGGCGGATGGGCTGAGGAGGAAGAAGGTGTGGGGTGAAAAGGTGGATCCTTATCCTCTTAGAAAGGCACTGAATGTCAAGCGCTCCCTCCTCGGCCTTAAAATTTGCCTACTCACAAGGGGTCGTTCGGATGGCATGGTTGGATTACCCAGGCCCTCATTGATGAGAATCCCTTAATAAGGGGGCACGATCTCTGCTTTGACAAGACATGTCACCGGAGTTGCGTCTTGAAACGCCAAACAGGAGGTCGAAAAATGATTCGAAATAATGAAGTGGCCAGACGTAACGTCCCACTAGAAAAGCTGTCAGTAAAGGCATACCATGTTTTTTGATTAAGTATTATGCCCTTGCGGTTGTGGGTTGTAACTATTAAACAGAGCCGGATATAGTTCTTTTGATCAACTACTTTGAAGTATTCGGAGGAGGAACCCGCCTTGCAATGCCGAATACAATCTGTGCGCCGGATACATCATCATTGAAGCCTGGTTCAGGGGCTACTGAGGGAGTCTTGGATTAGGGGGTCCCCGGGCGTCCGGGTTATGTGACATGGGCTGGACTGGTGGGCCGTGAAGATACAAGATAGAGGGCTTTTCCCCGTGTCCGGATGGGACTCTCCTTTGCATGGATGACAAGCTTGGCGTTCAGATATGAAGATTCCTTTCTCTGTAAACCGACTCTGTACAACCCTAGTTCCCTCCGGTGTCTATATAAACCAGAGGGTTTAGTCCGTAGAGGCAATCATAATCATACAGGCTAGACATCTACGGTTTAGCCATTACGATCTCGAGGTAGATCTGCTCTTGTAACCCCTATATTCATCAAAGTCAATCAAGCAGGAAGTAGGGTATTACCTCCATTAAGAGGGCCCGAACCTGGGTAAACATCGTGTCCCTTGCCTCCTGTTACCTTCGATCCTCAGACGCACAGTTCGGGACCCCCTACCCGAGATTTCCCCGTTTTGACACCGACACCCCCTTCCCTTTCCCTCTCCCTCTTCTTCCTATTCCCTCTGGTGGAGAAAGGAAAAGGGGGGGGCGAATCCTACTTGGACTAGGAGTCCAGGTAGGACTCCCTCCATGGCGCGCCCCTCCTGGCCGCCGGCCTCTCTCCTCCCCCCTTTATATACATGGGCAGGGGGCACACCAAGAATTCTCTTAGCCGTGTGCGGTGCCCCCCTCCACAGTTTACTCCTCCGGTCATAGCATCATAGTGCTTAGGCGAAGCCCTGCGCGGATCACATCACCATCACCGTCACCACGCCGTCGTGCTGACGAAACTCTCCTTCGACCCTCTACTGGATCAAGAGTTCGAGGGACGTCATCAAGCTGAACGTGTGCTGAACACGGAGGTGCCGTACGTTCGGTACTTGGATCGGTTGGATCGTGAAGGCGTTCGAATACATTAACCGCGTTAATCTAACGCTTCCGCTTTCGGTCTATGAGGGTATGTGGACACACTCTCCCCCTCTCGTTGCAATGCATCTCCTAGATAGATCTTGCATGAGTTCATACCAGCTTTTCCTCATCTTTCCAAAAACAAGATAGGTGGAGTTCATACCAGCTTTTCCTCATCTCAATCATTTCATCATATATCTTCATTATTGCCTTTCACTTGCACGACCGAACGGTGTGGATAATAATAATAGTGCACGTGCATTGGACTAAGCTGGAATCTGCAAACATTTATTCAAAGGAGAAGACAAGGTAATATGGGCTCTTTGTTAGATCAACAATAATGCATATGAGAGCCACTCAACATTTTCATCGTGGTCTTCTCCTCTCGACCCCCAAAGAAAAGAAAAGAAATTCAAAGAAACACACTGAAATATTTTTGGAGTTTTTTGTTTTTCTAAAGAAAGAGAAACAAGAACGAGAAAAACTATTTACACGGGAAAGCTCCCAACAAGCAAAACAAGAACGAGAAATCTTTTTGGGTTTTCTATTTTAATACTACAACTAAGCATGCATAGAAATTAAACTAACTACAACTTTTTTTGTTTTTATTAAGGTTTTCCAAACACACAAGAAAAAATCGGTAAAAAGAAATAAACTAGCATGGATAATACACTGAAAGAGTATGAACACCGACAACTAGAATGAGTGTGTGAACATGAATGTAATGTCGGTGAGAAATATGTACTCCCCCAAGCTTAGGCTTGTGGCCTAAGTTGGTCTATGCCCATGGATCAAAGTAGTTCTCTCCGGTGTACTGAGGAGGATCCTGGGGGTTCCACTGGTTAGCGAGCTCCCGTGGATCCCACTGATAAATAGACTCCTGATATGGATCAGGTGATGGCTCTGGCTCCAGAGGTGGGGATCGTGTCCCCTCCCAATATGCATGAATGTCCGCGGGAAAAATGAAGCACCTTCCTGAATGAATATCGAAAAATAGGTGCAAGCAAGGTAATAATCTGAAAAGTATTCTCGCTAAATACCAGGTTATAAATAAGTCTCTTTTCCTCATCATGGTGAATAAACTTATGTGCTACCATGATGTCATAATCTAAATATATAGTGGGTAGCAGTTTCTCCTCTTTTTCATAATGCCTAATGGGTACCTCAAAGTGTTTGGCAAGGCGGGAGGCAAAGATACCTCTGAAAATAGGACCATTTGAACGGTTCATACTCAACCGTTTAGCAACCATAGCACCCAAACTGTAAGTTCTATCTCTATGTAAAGCATGGCGCAAAATAGCAAGGTCTGGAGCACTAAGGCCTCCACACTCCCCTCGTCCAATTAAACATCTCCCAGCAAATAATGAGTAATAGCGTAAAATAGGGAAATGTATACTAGCCACTCTCGCTCCCGACACTCCTCTATTTTCCCCTACGGTGATTTCAGCAATGAGACCTTCCACATCACTAGGACGTGGTTCCTCGACGCTGCCCTCATAAGGTAATTTACATGCCTCACAAAAGTCATAAAGCATCATTTCCTTGTACTCATCATATAAGTAAAAGTCTACCGTGGGTGGTGATTTCCTAGCATGAAAATGGAAATTTGGCATGAAAGTATTAGTGATTAGGATATACGGATCACATTGGTCGAGGAGGGAGTCGGTGATGCCTGCATTCCCAGCCAAATAATAGAAATCATCATAAATTCCAGCTACTTGTAAGAATGCATCACATGGCCATTCACACCGCCAAATTTTCGGCGCGAGGAAGATTATACTTGGGCTTTTCCTTCTCCTCATTTTCTTTTTCCTTCGAACCCCGGCTCGAGGAGCCTCTCAACAATCTCCTCATCATTTTATTCCTTTGAAAATTTCTGAAATTATTAGTGACTCAACATAAAAGTGAACCAACCTCAATAAAATTGATAGCAACTACTCCTACAAGTGCCTAGAGGCTATATCATGCATCAAAACTACTTTGGACCATATAAATTTGGCATGCAAGCTCAAGAACATGGTCTTCACAGCAGCAAAAATTTGCAATAAACAAAGCACTAGAACAAAAACTAATTGGACCATTGGAGGAGTCACATACCGAAGAACAATCCCCCAAAGCAGTTTTGCGAATGGGGCTCTGAGCAAGGAGATCAAAAATGGCAGCAAGATGAGCAAGAACACGAGTTTGAGCTATGGAGGGATTTTTTCTGGAGGAAGAAGGAGTGGATGGGTGCTGGAATAAGTGGAGGGGGGCGACGGGGGGCCCACAAGGTCAGGGGGCGCGCCCCAATGGGGTGGGCGCGCCGTCCACCCTTGTGGCCAGCTGGTGAGGCCCCCTGGTGTGTTCTTTGCACCAGAAATTCTAAAATATTCTATAAAAAATCATAACCAATTTTCAGGGCATTTGGAGAACTTTTATTTTTGGGACATTTTTTATTGCACGGATAATTCAGAGAACAGAGAGAAAAGACTATTTTTGCTTTATTTCAACTAAATAACAGAAAGTAAAAGATGGGTACAGAGAGTTGTGCTTTCTAAATTCATCCATCTCATCCCCGTCAAAAGGAATCCATTAACAAGGTTGATCAAGTCTTATTAACAAACTTCTTCCGAATGACATGAAACCGGAGAATTTTTGAATAACACTAGGTTACCTCAATGGGGATATGCATGTCCACAACAATAAGAATATCATATTTCTTTTTGACAGTAGGAAGAGGGAATTCAAAACCTCCAATAGTAATAGTTGAAAATTTTCCAATAGAATTGATACTATGAACTTGAGGTTGTTTCTTCGAAAAGTGTACCGTATGCTCATTACCATTAACATGAAAAGTGACATTGCCTTTGTTGCAATCAATAACAGCCCCTGCAGTATTCAAAAAGGGTCTACCAAGGATGATCGACATACTATCGTCCTCGGGAATATCAAGAATCACAAAGTCCATTAAGATAGTAACGTTTGCAACCACGACAGGCACATCCTCACAAATACCGATGGGTATGGCAGTTGATTTATCAGCCATTTGCAAAGAGATTTCATTAGGTGTTAACTTATTCAACTCAAGTCTATTATAGAAAGAGAAAGGCATAACACTAACACCAGCTCCAAGATCACATAAAGCAGTTTTAACATAGCTTCTTTTAATGGAGCATGGTATAGTTGGTACTCCTAGATCTTCAAGTTTCTTTGGTATTCCACCCTTAAAAGTATAATTAGCAAGCATAGTGGAAATTTCAGCTTTCGGTATCTTTCTTTTATTAGTAACAATATCTTTCATATACTTAGCATAAGGACGCATTTTAAGCATATCAGTCAAACGCATACGCAAAAATATAGGTCTAATCATTTCAACAAAGTGCTCAAAATCCTCATCATCCTTTTTCTTGGATGGTTTAGGAGGAAAGGGCATGGGTTTATGAACCCATGGTTCTCTTTCTTTACCATGTTTCTGAAGGAAATATGCCCTAGAGGCAATAATAAAGTTATTATTTATTTCCTCATATCATGATAAATGTTTATTATTCATGCTAGAACTGTATTAACCGGAAACATAATACATGTCTGAATACATGTTGAATTTTAATGCATTCCTTGAGAAAGCAAAGTTGAAAGATGATGGTAGAAATTACACGGACTGGGTCCGTAACTTGAGGATTATCCTCATTGCTGCAGAGAAGAACTACGTCCTGGAAGCACCGCTGGGTGCCAGGCCTGCTGCAGGAGCAACACCAGATGTTATGAACGTCTGGTAGAGCAAAGCTGATGACTACTCGATAGTTCAGTGTGCCATGCTTTACGTCTTAGAACCGGGACTTCAATGACGTTTTGAACGTCATGGAGCATATGAGATGTTCCAGGAGTTGAAGTTAATATTTCAAGCAAATGCCCAGATTGAGAGATATGAAGTCTCCAATAAGTTCTACAACTGTAAAATGGAGGAGAATAGTTCTGTCAGTGAACATATACTCAGAATGTCTGGGTATAACAATCACTTGATTCAACTGGGAGTTAATCTTCCGGATGATAGTGTCATTGAAAGAATTCTTCAATCACTATCACCAAGCTACAAGAGCTTTGTGATGAACTATAATATGCAAGGGATGGATAAGACAAGTCCCAAGCTTTTCGCGATGCTAAAAGCTGCGGAGGTAGAAATCAAGAAGGAGCATCAAGTGTTGATGGTCACCAAGACCACCAGTTTGAAGAAAAAGGGTAAAGGGAAGAAGAAGGGCAACTTCAAGAAGAACAACAAACAAGTTGCTGCTCAGGAGAAGAAACCCAAGTCTGGACCTAAACCCCTTTATCGCGTTGGTTGCAAGGTTCTTATTTGTTTGTGTAGGTGCGTGGGACATGAACGTGGTCTCCTACTGGATTGATACCTTGGTTCTCAAAAACTGAGGGAAGTACTTACACTACTTTACTGCATCACCCTTTCCTCTTCAAGGGAAAACCAACGCAATGCTCAAGAGGTAGCAAGAAGGATTTCTGGCGCCGTTGCCGGGGAGTCTACACACAAGTCAAGACATACCAAGTACCCATCACAAACTCTTATCCCTCGCATTACATTATTCGCCATTTGCCTCTCGTTTTCCTCTCCCCCACTTCACCCTTGCCGTTTTATTCGCCCTCTTTTACCTTCGCCTTTTTTTGCTTGTTCCTTGTGGTATTTGTTGTCATCATGTCTGGAACTGGGGAGGTTATCGCTGATAATAATATCATGGGAAACTTTGATGCTTTTGATGATCCTTCTGAGGAACCTACTATCTTGCATACTGAAAAGTTTCGAGTTGGCAGTGGTAATATTATTGGGAAAGGAGTTATTCAAGATTTCTTTACTTGTGCCGGTTCTTTGCCCATTATGGGTGGCTCTATTCTTCATAGAACTAGTAGCCTTGCGGATGCAATATCTTTGCTCGTAGTTGAAATTGAAAGGTAATTTCTTCATATGCATCCTTGCATACAAAGAGTTTTCCTAGATTTTCTAATATTGAGCACTCTTCTGTTAAGCGTGCCGCTACTATCTTTTTGGCTCATGAGTTCAGATTCATAATGAAAGAGGCTAAAGAATTTTTTGCGCATTATAGGGTTGACACTGGTCATCCTCCCATAGAAGCTATCCTTTTTAACCAAGAAGACATAATGCGTTTACAATCTTTAGATCATGTTGCTTATAATGAAAATCTTAGGAAAAAGGTTACTGCCGAGTTGATAGAATTTCTGAACTTAATGATGATTTTGCTATTCAGAATAATGGGTTAGGTTTTTCTCTCGAGCAAAGGCTTGTGACCTTTTGTCAAAAGAACGCTTGTAATGATGAATTGGTTGTGCAATATAAGGGGCCAAAGGAGGAACCCATACCTCCCGAGCTTGATCTTGGGGACTTTTGTCCCATTAAATTTAGCCCTTTTGATTATTTTTGCTTGCCACAAAGAAAATTGTTGCTGAACGTAGAGAGTATGAGAGAAGTTTTCATGACTTGCCTTACCATTATTATGGCAATACTTAGATCTATCCTTGCTTTTATGCCTAGTTAGGGGCGTTAAACGATAGCGCTTGTTGGGAGGCAACCCAATTTTATTTGAATTTTCTTGCTTTTTATTTATGTTTAGTAATAAATCTTTGATCTAGCCTCTGGTTAGATGTGTTTTTATGTTTTAATTAGAGTTTGTGCCAAGTGAAACCTATAGGATCTTCTTTGATGATAGTTATTTGATCTTGCTGAAAATTCCAGAAACTTTCTGTTCACGAAAACAATTGTTTAAAATCACCAGAACATGATAAAATACTGATTCCAATTGCAGTAGATCAATAAAAAATTATCTAGGTCGTCCTATTTTGGTAGATTTTTCGAAGTTCCAGAAGTGTGCGTTTGATACAGATTACTACAGACTGTTCTGTTTTTGACAGATTCTGTTTTTCGTGTGTTGTTTGATTATTTTGATGAATCTATGGCTAGTAAAAGAGTTTATAAATCATATAGAAGTTGGAATACAGTAGGTTTAACACCAATAAATAAAGAATGAGTTCATTACAGTACCTTGAAGTGGTGTTTTGTTTTCTTTCGCTAACGGAGCTCACGAGATTTTCTGTTAAGTTTTGTGTTGTGAAGTTTTCAAGTTTTGGGTAAAGATTTGATGGATTAAGGAACAAGGATTGGCAAGAGCGTAAGATTGGGGATGCCCAAGGCACCCCAAGGTAAAATTCAAGGACAACCAAAAGCTTAAGCTTGGGGATGCCCCGAAAGGCATCCCCTCTTTCGTCTTCGTCTATCGATAACTTCGTCTCGATAGCATAAAAGGATACTTGAATAAGAGTTTCTATGAAAGACCTCGGTCAAGCTGCTTACGTATTGGGCATCAAGATCTATAGAGATAGATTAAGACGCTTAATTGGACTTTCGCAAAGCACATACCTTGATAAAGTTTTGAAAAAGTTCAAAATGGATCAAGCAAAGAAAGGGTTCTTGCCTGTGTTACAAGGTGTGAAGTGGAGTCAGACTCAATGCCCGACCAATGCAGAAGATAGAGAGAAGATGAAAAGTGATCCCTATGCTTCAGCCATAGGCTCTATTATGTATGCAATGCTGTGTACCAGACCTGATGTGTGCCTTGCTATAAGTTTAGCAGGGAGGTACCAAAGTAATCCAGGAGTGGATCATTGGACAGCGGTCAAGAACATCCTGAAATACCTGAAAAGGACTAAGGATATGTTTCTCGTTTATGGAGGTGACAAAGAGCTTGTCGTAAATGGTTACATTGATTCAAGATTTGACACTGATCCGGACGATTCTAAATCACCAACCGGATACGTGTTTATATTGAACGGTGGAGCCGTCAGTTGGTGCAATTCTAAACAAAGCATCATGGCGGGATCTACGTGTGAAGCGGAGTACATAGCTGCTTCGGAAGCACCAAATGAAGGAGTCTGGATGAAATAGTTCATATCCGATCTAGGTGTCATACCTAGTGCATCGGGTCCAATGAAAATCTTTTGTGACAATACTGGTGCAATTGCCTTGGCAAAGGAATCCAGATTTCACAAAAGAACCAACCACATCAAGAGACGCTTCAATTCCATCCGGGATCAAGTCCAAGTGGGAGACATAGAGATTTGCAAGATACATACGGATCTGAATGTTGCAGACCCATTGACTAAGCCTATTCCACGAGCAAAACATGATCAACACCAAGGCTCCATGAGTGTTAGAATCATTACTGTGTAATCTAGATTATTGACTCTAGTGCAAGTGGGAGACTGAAGGAAATATGCCATAGAGGCAATAATAAAGTTATTATTTATTTCCTCATATCATGATAAATGTTTATTATTCATGCTAGAATTGTAATAACCGGAAACATAATACATGTGTGAATACATAGACAAACATAGTGTCACTAGTATGCCTCTACTTGACTAGCTCGTTGATAAAAGATGGTTGAGTTTCCTAGCCATAGACATGAGTTGTCATTTGATTAACGGGATCACATCATTAGGAGAATGATGTGATTGACTTGACCCATTTCGTTAGCTTAGCACTTGATCGTTTAGTTTACTGCTATTGCTTTCTCCATGACTTATACATGTTCCTATGACTATGAGATTATGCAACTCCCGAATACCGGAGGAACACTTTGTGTGCTACCAAATGTCACAATGTAACTGGGTGATTATAAAGGTGCTCTACAGGTGTCTCCGATAGTACTTGTTGAGTTGGCATAGATCGAGCTTAGGATTTGTCACTCCGATTGTCGGAGAGGTATCTCTGGGCCCTCTCGGTAATGCATATCACTATAAGCCTTGCAAGAAATGTGACTAATGAGTTAGTTGTGGGATGATGCATTACGGAACGAGTAAAGAGACTTGCCGGTAACGAGATTGAGCTAGGTATTGAGATACCGACGATCGAATCTCGGGCAAGTAACATACCGATGACAAAGGGAACAACGTATGTTGTTATGCGGTTTAACCGATAAAGATCTTCGTAGAATATGTAGGAACCAATATGAGCATCCCGGTTCCGCCATTGGTTATTGACCGGAGACGTGTCTCGGTCATGTATACATAGTTCTCGAACCCGTAGGGTCCGCACGCTTAAAGTTCGGTGACGATCGGTATTATGAGTTTATATGTTTTGATGTACCGAAGGTAGTTCGGAGTCCCGGATATGATCACGGACATGACGAGGAGTCTCAAGATGTTCAAGACATAAATATCAATATATTGGACGACTATGTTCGGACACCGGAAGTGTTTCGGGAGGTTTCGGACATATACCGGAGTACCGGGAGGTTACCGCAACCCCCCGGGGAGTGTAATGGGCCTATTGGGCCTTAGTGGAGAAGAGGAGAGGCAGCCAGGGCAGGCCGCGTGCCCCCTCCCCCTCTAGTCCGAATTGGACAAGGAGGGGGGCGGCGCCCCCCTTTCCATCGTCCTCTCTCCTTCCCTTCCCCCTTCTCCTACTCCTACTAGGAAAGAAGGAGTCCTACTCCCACCGGGAGTAGGACTCCCCCCTTGGCGCGCCCTCCTCCTTGGCTGGCCGCCTCCCCCCTAGCTCCTTTATACACGGGGGCAGGGGGGCACCCCAAGACACAACAATTGATCATTGATCTATTAGCTGTGTGCGGTGCCCCCTTCCACCATAATCCACCTCGGTCATATCGTAGAGGTGCTTAGGCGAAGCCCTGCGTCGGTAACTTCATCAACATCGTCATCACGCCGTCGTGCTGACGAAACTCTCCTTCGAGCTCTACTAGATCGTGAGTTCGCGGGACGTCACCGAGCTGAACGTGTGCTGAACACGGAGGTGCCGTACGTTCGGTACTGCGGATCGGTCGATCGTGAAGACGTACGACTACATCAACCGCGTTGTCATAACGCTCCGCCTTCGGTCTACGAGGGTACGTGGACACACTATCCCCTCTCGTTGCTATGCATCACCATGATCTTGCGTGTGCGTAGAGAAATTTTTGAAATTACTACGTTCCCCAACATGAGGCTCGCGGCGGGTATCATTATTTTCTGACCTTCACAGATGATTTGAGCAGATATGGGTATATCTACTTAGTGAAACATAAGTCTGAAACATTTGAAAAGTTTAAAGAATTTTAGAGTGAAGTGGAAAATCATCTTAAAAAGAAAATAAAGTTTCTAAGATCTGATCGTGGAGGTGAATATTTGAGTTATGAGTTTGGTCTTCATTTGAAATAATGTGGAATAGTTTCGCAACTCACGCCACCTGGAACACCACAGTGTAATGGTGTGTCTGAACATTGTAATTGTACTTTATTAGATATGGTGCGATCTATGATGTCTGTTACCGATTTACCACTATCGTTTTGGGGTTATGCTTTAGAGACAGCGGCATTCACGTTAAATAGGGCACCGTCTAAATCCGTTGAGATGACACCATATGAACTGTGGTTTGGCAAGAAACCTAAGCTGTCATTTCTTAAAGTTTGGGGCTGCGATGTTATGTGAAAAAGCTTCAACCTGATAAGCTCGAACCCAAATCGGAGAAATGCGTCTTCATAGGATACCCAAAGGAGACTGTTGGGTACACCTTCTAGCACAGATCCGAAGGCAAGATTCTCGTTGCTAAGAATGGATCCTTTCTAGAGTAGGAGTTTCTCTCGAAAGAAGTGAGTGGGAGGAAAGTAGAACTTGATGAGGTAATTGTACCTTCTCCCAAATTGGAAAGTAGTTCATCAAAGAAATTAGTTCCAGTGATTCCTACACCAATCAGTGAGGAAGCTAATGATGATGATCATGAAACTTCAGATCAAGTTACTACCGAACCTCATAGGTCAACCAGAGTATGTTCCGCAGCAGAGTGGTACGGTAATCCAGTTCTGGAAGTCATTTTACTAGACCATGACGAACCTACGAACTATGAGGAAGCGATGACGAGCCCAGATTCCGCGAAATGGCTTGAGGCCATGAAATCTGAGATGGGATCCTTGTATGAGAACAAAGTGTGGACTTTGGTTGACTTACCCGATGATCGGCAAGCCATAGAGAATAAATGGATCTTCAAGAAGAAGACTAACGCTGACGGTAATGTTATTGTCTACAAAGCTCGATTTGTTGGGAAAGGTTTTTGACAAGTTCAAGGAGTTGACTACGATGAGACCTTCTCAACCGTATCGATGCTTAAGTCTATCTGAATCATGTTAGCAATTGACGCATTTTATGATTATGAAATTTGGCAAATGTATGTCAAAACTGCATTCCTTAATGGATATCTTAAAGAAGAGTTGTATATGATGCAACCAGAAGGTTTTGTCAATCCTAAAGGTGCTAACAAAGTGTGCAAGCTCCAGCGATCCATTTATGGATTGGTGCAAGCATCTCGGAGTTGGAATATACGCTTTGATAGTGTGATCAAAGCATATGGTTTTATACAGACTTTTGGAGAAGCCTGTATTTACAAGAAAGTGAGTGGGAGCTCTGTAGCATTTCTGATATTATATGTGGATGACATATTGTTGATTGGAAATGACATAGAAATTCTGGATAGCATAAAAGGATACTTGAATAAGAATTTTTCAATGAAAGACCTCGGTGAAGCTTCTTATATATTGGGCATCAAGATCTATAGAGATAGATCAAGACGCTTAATTGGACTTCCACAAAGCACATACCTTGATCAAGTTTCGAAGAAGTTCAAAATGGATCAGTCAAAGAAAGGGTTCTTGCATGTGTTACAAGGTGTGAAGTTGAGTCAGACTCAATGCCCGACCACTGCAGAAGATAGAGAGAAAATGAAAGTCATTCCCTATGCCTCAGCCATAGATTCCATCATGTATGCAATGTTGTGTACCAGACCTGATGTGTGCCTTGCTATAAGTTTAGTAGGGAGGTCAAAAAGTAATCTGGACACGGTCAAGAACATCCGGAAATACCTGAAAAGGACTAAGGATATGTTTCTCGTTTATGGATGTGACAAAGAGCTCATCGTAAATGGTTACGTCGATGCAAGCTTTGACATTGATCCAGATGACTCTAAGTCACAAACCGGATACGTATTTATATTGATTGGTGGTGCTGTCAGTTGGTGCAGTTCCAAGCAGAGCGTCGTGGCAGGATGTACGTATGAAGCGGAGTACATAGCTGCTTCGGAAGCAGCAAATGAAGGAGTCTGGATGAAGGAGTTCATATCCGATCTAGGTGTAATACCTAATGCATCGGGTCCAATGAAAATCTTTTGTGACAATACTAGAGCGATAGCCTTGGCAAAGAAATCCAGATTTCACAAGAGAAACAAACACATCAAGAGACGCTTCAATTCCATCCGCGATCAAGTTAAGGAAGGAGACATAGAGATTTGCAAAATACATATGGATCTGAATGTTGCAGACCCGTTGACTAAGCCTCTTCGACGAGCAAAACATGATCAGCACCAAGACTCCATGGGTGTTAGAATCATCACTATGTAATCTAGATTATTGACTCTAGTGCAAGTGGGAGACTGAGGGAAATATACCCTAGAGGCAATAATAAAGTGTTATTTATATTTCCTTATATCATGATAAATGTTTATTATTCATGCTAGAATTGTATTAACCGGAAACTTAGTACATGTGTGAATACATAGACAAAACAGAGTGTCCCTAGTATGCCTCTACTTGACTAGCTCGTTAATCAAAGATGGTTAATTTTCCTGACCATAGACATGTGTTGTCATTTGATAAACGGGATCACATCATTAGAGAATGATGTGATGGACAAGACCCATCTGTTAGCTTAGCATTATGATCGTTTAGTTTTATTGCTAATGCTTTCTTCATGACTTATATATATTCCTCTGACTATGATGATTTAAGTTTATTGTTATTGCTTCCTTCATAACTTATACATGTTCCTATGACTATGAGATTATGGAACTCCCGAATACCGGAGGAACACCTTGTGTGCTATCAAACGTCACAACGTAACTGGGTGATTATAAAGATGCTCTACAGGTGTCTCCGAAGGTGTTTGTTGAGTTGGCATAGATCAATATTAGGATTTGAACTCAGTGTATCGGAGAGGTATCTCTGGGCCGTCTTGGTAATGCACATCACTATAAGCCTTCCAAGCAATGTGACTAATGGGTTAGTTGCAGGATGATGCATTACAGAACAAGTAAAGAGACTTGCCGGTAACGAGATTGAACTAGGTATGATGATACCGACGATCGAATCTCGGGCAACTAACATACTGATGACAAAGGGAGTGACGTATGTTGGTATGTGGTTTGACCGATAAAGATCTTCGTAGAATATGTAGGAGACATAGTTCTCAAACCCGTAGGGTCCGCACGCTTAACGTTCGATGACGATTTGTATTATGTTATGTGTTTTGGTGACCAAAGTTTGTTCGGAGTCCCGGATGAGATCACGGACATGACAAGGAGTCTCGAAATGGTCGAGAGGTAAAGATTCATATATTAGAAGGTTATATTCGAACATTGGAATGGTTTCGAGTGATTCGGGTATTTTTCCGGAGTACCAAGGGGTTACCGGAACCCCCCGAAGAAGTGTTGGGCCAACATGGGCCTAAGGGGGAGAGAGGGAAGCCTGCGGGGGGTGGCCGCGCGCCCCCTCCTAGGGAGTCCGAATAGGACAAGGAGGAGGGGGCGGCGCCCCTTGAGGGAGTCCTAGATTAGGGGGTCCCCGGGCGTCTGGGCTATGTGACATGGGCCGGACTGGTGGGCCGTGAAGATACAAGATAGAGGGCTTTTCCCCGTGTCCGGATGGGACTCTCCTTTGCGTGGATGGCGAGCTTGGCGTTCGGATACGAATATTCCTTTCTCTGTAAACCGACTCTGTACAACCCTACTTCCCTCCGGTGTCTATATAAACCAGAGGGTTTTGTCCGTAGAGGCAATCATAATCATACAGGCTAGACATCTAGGGTTTAGCCATTACGATCTCGAGGTAGATCAACTCTTGTAACCCCTATATTCATCAAAGTCAATCAAGCAGGAAGTAGGGTATTACCTCCATTAAGAGGGCCCGAACCTGGGTAAACATCATGTCCCCTGCCTCCTGTTACCTTCGATCCTCAGACGCACAGTTCGGGACCCCTTACCCGAGATCTGCCGGTTTTGACACCGACATTGGTGCTTTCATTGAGAGTTCCACTGTACCATCGTTAGAAGGATCGATGGCTCCATCGATCATCTACGACAAGGCCGCCTTGAAGGAGACTTTTCTCCCCGGCCAAATTTTCGTATTCGGCGGCTTCACACTGCGGGCCAACTCGATTGGCCACCCGGAGCAGATCAACAGCTATGCCCCTGGTCATCAAATTAGTTTTGGAAATCTGAACTATGTCGCCGATATCCGAGGAGACTTGATCTTCGAGGGGTTCGCGACGCCGACCGCCGCTCTGGCCTTAGATCTAGAGCAAACTGCTGGGTCCGAAGATGGGAGTGCGGATCACACCG
>NC_057805.1:381249034-381317097 GCF_018294505.1 Triticum aestivum
CCCCAAGGTCAAAACGGTGAATATGATATACGTTACTCACATCCCCAAGCGGGAGCGCAGGCACGCGTTAAGGGACGTCTATGCGATAGAGCCAGTCGCCCCAAAATGCAACCCATGGTCAGCCTGTCCGATCACTTTCGATCACAGAGACCATCCGACTAGTATCCGTCACAGAGGTTCGGCCACGCTGGTCCTTCATCCAATTATCGATGGATTCCACCTCACGCGAGTCCTCATGGACGGCGGCAGCAGCCTTAACCTGCTCTATCAGGACATAGTCCGCAAAATGGGCATTGATCCGTCAAGAATCAAGCCCACCAAAACTACCTTTAAAGGACTAATACCTGGTGTAGAGGCCCGCTGCACAGGCTCAATCACATTGGAAGTCGTCTTCGGCTCGCGAGACAACTTCCAAAGCGAAGACTTGATCTTCGACATCGTCCCTTTCCACAGTGGCTATCATGCACTACTCGGACGAACCGCGTTCGCTCGCTTTAATGCGATCTCGCACTATGCCTATCCCAAACTCAAGATGCCTGAACCACACGGCGTTATAACAGTCAATGGAAACATGGAGCGCTCCCTCCGCACTGAAGAGCACACCTTGGCCCTCGCAGCGGAGGTACAGGGCGGCCTTATCAAGCCAAATACTACATCGGCAGTCAAACCCCCGGACACTGTCAAACGAGTCTGGACTACCCCGCAGAGCGACAGTCCAGCTCATCAGGAGCTCGATTAGCAATTCAGCCTCCGTCTCAGCCCCAACCGCATTGCGGCATATGTACCACGCATACATAACTACGCACTAAAGATACCATGGGCAAAGATGGAGGCATATTAAAGATAAAGTCCACAATACGGCTCGACCCTATCTGGACATGCATATCCTTTTTTTCTTCTTTCTTATTTTTATTTTTTCAGGTTCCTTACAACCCACATCACCTTTTGACGGTACCAAGGGCCCTTTTTCCAGGCCCCTCATGAAAACCCGATCGTTGATCCTTTCGAAGGATAATACACCAAGGAGAAAAGCAGCATGGACGTGCGGTGGAGTATATAAAGGATCTTTAAAGATCACCTCTTCCTTTTTAGGACCCGTACACAGCTTTCCCTTGTGATGGGCATGTAAAATAGCCTCGATGCTCATCACATCATTTGTACAAATACGTTTTGACGTATCAATCAGACTATAATCGAAACAGTTCTTTCACCCAACCTATTCGGTACTGGCTTATTTCCTAATCTGTCTTCCCTCATTTTGTCCAATTTCCATGTACACCTTGGTACGACTTAAATCGCCAGGGGCTCCATTCAGCCACACACATAAAATATGTCCGGACACTTTTATAGTACAATTCGGCGTCATGAATATCGCATTATATGCATCAGCTCCGAATCATGTCTTTGGTCAATAGTTGGGTTGCTCGGCTCTTGTGGTTACTGCCTTACGTTCCGCTCGTTCGGCTAAGGTAGTAAAGGGAGAACTACTGCGATTGTGTTTCTGGTTCATCCGGATAAACACCTCAGTAGAGAAAGCTGAGAACTGACCGTCGTGGTGTGGCGAGAGCTGGTCAGCTATTCGGTGACTAATTATAAATCTCTTGCGATTTTTTCCGCATTACGTGAAGGACCGGTTTTCACCCGGTCAGGCATCTACAACACCCAAATTCGGATAATCGAATAATACCAGGGGCTGCGCCTACAATCTCATTGTCAAACTCCTATGGCTAAGTGAGAGTGATAAAGCCACATAGTCTGATTGCCTGGTTCGTTGCACTAACACCTCCTTCAAGGACCAAATCGTTGGGTTAAGTGTGTTCAGGTGCTATTCCGAACACCCCCGTACTACCTACGTGGGGGCTGAAGCCGACGACTGGCCAACTCTCAAATACCGTAAACGGCCGCATAGGAGGAGAAGAATTTGAGGTAAAACAAGCAACATCTTATACATAAGCCTTGTTTCATAATACAAAGTTCGAGCAGCACAGATACATTCATTCAAAAATAATGTCCTTCGAACACTAGCCCTCTACAATGCGGGATCCTTCCAAGATGTCATCAAAATACCACTCCGGCGTACGATGCTCCTTGCCAGTGGGCGGTCCCTCGGTTGCAAGCTTGACGGCATTCATCTTCGCCCACTGCACCTTGACATGGGCGAAGGCCATCCGGGCACCTTCGATGCAGACCGATCGCTTTATGGCATCAAGCCGGGAGCAGGCACTGACTAGCCGCTTCACGAGCCCGAAATAACTGCTGGGTATGGGTTCGGCTAGCCAAAGACGGACTATAACATCCTTCATGACCAATTCGGCCGCCCTATGTAGTTCGATCAGCTGTTTCAGCTGATCACTTAAGGGCACTGGATGCTCTGGCGCAAGGTACTGCAACCAGAACAGCTTCTCCATCGAGCTCCCCTCTTCGGCTCGGAAGAACTCCGCAGCATCAACAATACTCCGGGGTAGATCGAAAAACGCTCCTGGAGAACTCCAAACGCGGGTCAGTAAGATGTACTTTCTCCTCACAAATTTGCCCTGCATATTAAAGGCCTTACCCGCCGCGATCTGCTTAGCCTCTTGGATCTCCCGGCGGGTGCCTTGGGCTTCAACCTGGGCTTCCTTCACGCTTTGAAGGGCCTTAGCAAGTTCAGAATCTTGATCCGAAATCTTGCGCTCCAAGGATTCACATTTGCTTATGGCATCCTTGAGCTATTGTTGGACTTCCTCCACCCTTGATTCATGTTTTACACGGGTGACTCGTTCCTCCTCCGCCTCTTTCTTGGCCTCGGCCAGTGCACTCTTGAGGGTCTTGACCTCAGATGCGTCAGCTATAAGCATAATCATAAAACTCATTCAGATAACAAATCAGAGTTGATATCATTTCAGATGTGTTTCGGTATCACATACCTTGCCTTTTCCCTAATTTCTGCTTCAGTTCGGACACTTCGGCGGCATGGGAAGCTGTCGACAACATTGCAGCCTGTTTGTTCAAATAGATATGTATGTCAATCTCCTGCGAGAGCTATTCGATCCTCTGTTCGGCCTTTCTTTCCGAAAACCGAACAGAGTCTCAGGGGCTACTATCTATACACAGGCATTCCTTTTATATTGCTAAAAAGTATTACATCACATACCTCAAAGCCTCTCAGAAGGCTAGTATAGGCCTTGCTCAATCCGCTTTGAGTGGACCGAACCTTTTCAACCACCGTACCCATAAGGGTACGATGTTCCTCCACAATGGAGGCACTTTGAAGCGCTTCCACCAGAGCGTCCGGCGCCTCCGGATTGACAGAGGTCGCCGGTGGAGTTGACGCGCCCCCTTCTTTCGAAGGAGGTTGCTCACCTGATTCTGGAGCCATGTGGGTCTCCGGAATGACATTTGGTTGGGGGCCAAATTGGACATGGCCCCCGTCGCCAGCCTCCATGGGGGTTGGTTCCCCCATGTTCTCGGCAGCAGAGGTATCACCCTCTGGCGCCGCCATGACGGCTTCCCGCACCTCTCCCTGACCCGGAAGGGTCCTTCGGGACAACACTTCGGTGTTGTCCATAGCAGTGGGAGGGGAGGCCGGCGGAGGTAACTCGCTCTCCATCATGTTCAGACCCAGCGAATTCCCAAAAGATGAGGATCGCTGGGGGAGGTCACGAGCCAGACTGCAGCACACATCTCAGTGTGTTAAAACCACAAGGCGAAAAGCCGGATATATATACAGTGCCCTTGAGTACTTATGATCCGGCCAGGGGCACCACTCGGGGATGTCGTCGGCGTCCGATTCAGAATCATCCGTAAGGGAGATTCTCCCTTTCTTGGACGCCTCCGCCTCTAGATCCACGGAAGCCCCCTTTCTTCTTTCCCCCCTTAAGGGGAAAATTGCTCTCTTCCTCCTCCTCTTCATCGTCGTCATGAGAGGAGAGAGTTTCGGTATCTTTGGACACTACGTCCGAAGCGCCTTTACGAGGGAGGCCACCTTTGGTCTCCTTGCCCTTCTTCTTGGCCTTCTTTTCCGGTGCCTGATACGGCGCCGGAACCAGCATCCTCATTAGCAGAGGAATGGCCGGGTCTTCGGGTAGCAGCGGGTAGTGGATCCGCTCCGCCTTCTTCATCCAGCCCTGTGAAGAGAACGGACGGCTCAGTATACTCCTCGGGTCTACAAATTAAGGCTATCAGAAAACTTATGGGAGTGGCCGGATGAGTGCGGTCGAGGCCGAAGTCCTCGGTCATCTTCGGCCACGACTTCTGGGCCTTGAAAAGCAGCTTCCATATGTCTTCGTGTGTTGTGCCGAAGAACCGCTGCAGGTTCCGGGGACCGGCCGGATCGAACTCCCAAAGATACTGAGTCCGGCGTTGGCAGGGGAGAATCCGGCGAAAAAGCATCACCTAGATCACGCTGGCAAGACTGGTCTATCACACTCTTGACACGCTTCTACAGTGTCATCACCTCGTCGGACGACGCCCAATCCAGGCCCTTATTGAGCCAGGATGTGAGTCGCATTGGAGGCCCGGACTTAAACTCGGGAGGTGCGGCCCATGTGGTGTCACGAGGTTCCGTGATATAGAACCACTCCTGTTGCCATCCCTTCACGGTCTCCACAAAGGTGCCCTTGGGCCAGGTGACGTTGGGAAGCTTGCTCACCATAGCGCCGCCGAACTCTGCATGTTGGCCATCAACCACTTTTGGCTTCACATTGAAGACCTTGAGCCATAGGCCGAAGTGGGGGGATGCGGAGGAATGCCTCACACACGACGATGAACGCTGAAATGTTGAGGAAGGAATTCGGGGCTAGATCATGGAAATCTAGCCCGTAGTAAATCATGAGACCATGGGCGAAAGGATGGAGGGGAAACCCTAATCCACGAAGAAAGTGGGGGATGAATACTACCCTCTCATTGGGCTCCGGAGTGGGGACGATCTACTTTTTGACCGGAAGCCGGTGGGTGATTTTCTTGGCTAGGTACCCTGCTTCCCGGAGTTCCTTGATGTTCCCCTCCATGACGGAGGAGGCCACCCACTTGCCCATGCGCTCCCGATCTGGACATGGCTGGAGTGTTTGTTGGGGACGGAAAGGATTGAAGCTTGGGCGTTGGAGCTCAAGGGCGGATGGGCTGAGGAGGAAGGTGTGGGGTGAAAAGGTGGATCCTTATCCTCTTATAAAGGCACTGAATGTCAAGCACTCCCTCCTCGGCCTTAAAATTTGCCTACTCACAAGGGGTCGTGCGGATGGCATGGTTGGATTACCCAGGCCCTCATTGATGAGAATCCCGTAATAAGGGGGCACGATCTCTGCTTTGACAAGACGTGTCACCGGAGTTGCGTCTTGAAACGCGAAACGGGAGGTCGAAAAACGATTCAAAATAATGAAGTGGCCAGACGTAACGTCTCACTAGAAAAGCTGTCAGTAAAGGCATACCATGTTTTTTGATTAAGTATTATGCCCTTGCGGTTGTGGGTTGTAAATATTAAACAGAGCCGGATATAGTTCTTTTGATCAACTACTTTGAAGTATTCGGAGGAGGAACCCGCCTTGCAATGCCGAAGACAATCTGTGCGTCGGATACATCGTCATTGAAGCCTGGTTCAGGGGCTACTGAGGGAGTCTTGGATTAGGGGGTCCCCGGGCGTCCGGGTTATGTGACATGGGCTGGACTGGTGGGCCGTGAAGATACAAGATAGAGGGCTTTTCCCCGTGTCCGGATGGGACTCTCCTTTGCGTGGATGACAAGCTTGGCGTTCAGATATTAAGATTCGTTTCTCTGTAAACCGACTCTGTACAACCCTAGTTCCCTCCGGTGTCTATATAAACCAGAGGGTTTAGTCCGTAGAGGCAATCATAATCATACAGGCTAGACATCTACGGTTTAGCCATTACGATCTCGAGGTAGATCAGCTCTTGTAACCCCTATATTCATCAAAGTCAATCAAGCAGGAAGTAGGGTATTACCTGCATTAAGAGGGCCCGAACCTGGGTAAACATCGTGTCCCCTGCCTCCTGTTACCTTCGATCCTCAGATGCACAGTTCGGGACCCCCTACCCGAGATTTCCCCATTTTGACACCGACACCCCCTTCCCTTTCCCTCTCCCTCTTCTTCCTATTCCCTCTGGTGGAGAAAGGAAAAGGGGGGGGGGCGAATCCTACTTGGACTAGGAGTCCAGGTAGGACTCCCTCCATGGCGCGCCCCTCCTGGCCGCCGGCCTCTCTCCTCCCCCCTTTATATACATGGGCAGGGGGCACCCCAAAGGCACACCAAGAATTCTCTTAGCCGTGTGCGGTGCCCCCCTCCACAGTTTACTCCTCCGGTCATAGCATCATAGTGCTTAGGCGAAGCCCTGCGCGGATCACATCACCATCACCGTCACCACGCCGTCGTGCTGACGGAACTGTCCTTCGACCCTCTACTGGATCAAGAGTTCGAGGGACGTCATCAAGCTGAACGTGTGCTGAACACGGAGGTGCCGTACGTTCGGTACTTGGATCGGTTGGATCGTGAAGGCGTTCGAATACATTAACCGCGTTAATCTAACGCTTCCGCTTTCGGTCTATGAGGGTATGTGGACACACTCTCCCCCTCTCGTTGCTATGCATCTCCTAGATAGATCTTGCGTGAGTTCATACCAGCTTTTCCTCATCTTTCCAAAAACAAGATAGGTGGAGTTCATACCAGCTTTTCCTCATCTCAATCATTTCATCATATATCTTCATTATTGCCTTTCACTTGCACGACCGAACGGTGTGGATAATAATAATAGTGCACATGCATTGGACTAAGCTGGAATCTGCAAACATTTATTCAAAGGAGAAGACAAGGTAATATGGGCTCTTTGTTAGATCAACAATAATGCATATGAGAGCCACTCAACATTTTCATCGTGGTCTTCTCCTCTCGACCCCCAAAGAAAAGAAAAGAAATTCAAAGAAACACACTGAAATATTTTTGGAGTTTTTTGTTTTTCTAAAGAAAGAGAAACAAGAACGAGAAAAACTATTTACACGGGAAAGCTCCCAACAAGCAAAAGAAGAACGAGAAATCTTTTTGGGTTTTCTATTTTAATACTACAACTAAGCATGCATAGAAATTAAACTAACTACAACTTTTTTTGTTTTTATTAAGGTTTTCCAAACACACAAAAAGAAAGTGGTAAAAAGAAATAAACTAGCATGGATAATACACTGAAAGAGTATGAACACCGACAACTAGAATGAGTGTGTGAACATGAATGTAATGTCGGTGAGAAATATGTACTCCCCCAAGCTTAGGCTTGTGGCCTAAGTTGGTCTATGCCCATGGATCAAAGTAGTTCTCTCCGGTGTACTGAGGATGATCCTGGGGGTTCCACTGGTTAGCGAGCTCCCGTGGATCCCACTGATAAATAGACTCCTGGTATGGATCAGGTGATGGCTCTGGCTCTAGAGGTGGGGATCGTGTCCCCTCCCAATATGCATGAATGTTCGCGGGCAAAATGAAGTACCTTCCTGAATGAATATCGAAAAAATAGGTGCAAGCAAGGTAATAATCTGAAAAGTATTCTCGCTAAATACCAGGTTATAAATAAGTCTCGTTTCCTCATCATGGTGAATAAACTTATGTGCTACCATGCTGTCATAATCTAAATATATAGTGGGTAGCAGTTTCTCCTCTTTTTCATAATGCCTAATGGGTACCTCAAAGTGTTTGGCAAGGCGGGAGGCAAAGATACCTCTGAAAATAGGACCATTTGAACGGTTCATACTCAACCGTTTAGCAACCATAGCACCCAAACTGTAAGTTCTATCTCTATGTAAAGCATGGCGCAAAATAGCAAGGTCTGGAGCACTAAGGCCTCCACACTCCCCTCGTCCAATTAAACATCTCCCAGCAAATAATGAGTAATAGCGTAAAATAGGGAAATGTATACTAGCCACTCTCGCTCCCGACACTCCTCTATTTTCCCCTACGGTGATTTCAGCAATGAGACCTTCCACATCACTAGGACGTGGTTCCTCGACGCTGCCCTCATAAGGTAATTTACATGCCTCACAAAAGTCATAAAGCATCATTTCCTTGTACTCATCATATAAGTAAAAGTCTACCGTGGGTGGTGATTTCCTAGCATGAAAATGGAAATTTGGCATGAAAGTATTAGTGATTAGGATATACGGATCACATTGGTCGAGGAGGGAGTCGGTGATGCCTGCATTCCCAGCCAAATAATAGAAATCATCATAAATTCCAGCTGCTTGTAAGAATGCATCACATGGCCATTCACACGGCCAAATTTTCGGCGCGAGGAAGATTATACTTGGGCTTTTCCTTCTCCTCATTTTCTTTTTCCTTCGAACCCCGGCTCGAGGAGCCTCTCAACAATCTCCTCATCATTTTATTCCTTTGAAAATTTCTGAAATTATTAGTGACTCAACATAAAAGTGAACCAAACTCAATAAAATTGATAGCAACTACTCCTACAAGTGCCTAGAGGCTATATCATGCATCAAAACTACTTTGGACCATATAAATTTGGCATGCAAGCTCAAGAACATGGTCTTCATAGCAGCAAAAATTTGCAATAAATAAAGCACTAGAACAAAAACTAATTGGACCATTGGAGGAGTCACATACCGCAGAACAATCCCCCAAAGCAGTTTTGCGAATGGGGCTCTGAGCAAGGAGATCAAAAATGGCAGCAAGATGAGCAAGAACACGAGTTTGAGCTATGGAGGGATTTTTTCTGGAGGAAGAAGGAGTGAATGGGTGCTGGAATAAGTGGAGGGGGGCGACGGGGGACCCACAAGGTCAGGGGGCGCGCCCCAATGGGGTGGGCGCGCCGTCCACCCTTGTGGCCAACTGGTGAGGCCCCCTGGTGTGTTCTTTGCACCAGAACTTCTAAAATATTCTATAAAAAATCATAACCAATTTTCAGGGCATTTGGAGAACTTTTATTTTTGGGACATTTTTTATTGCACGGATAATTCAGATAACAGAAAGAAAAGACTATTTTTGCTTTATTTCAACTAAATAACAGAAAGTAAAAGATGGGTACAGAGAGTTGTGCTTTCTAAATTCATCCATCTCATCCCCGTCAAAAGGAATCCATTAACAAGGTTGATCAAGTCTTATTAACAAACTTCTTCCGAATGACATGAAACCGGAGAATTTTCGAATAACACTAGGTTACCTCAATGGGGATATGCATGTCCCCAACAATAAGAATATCATATTTCTTTTTGACAGTAGGAAGAGGGAATTCAAAACCTCCAATAGTAATAGTTGAAAATTTTCCAATAGAATTGATACTATGAACTTGAGGTTGTTTCTTCGGAAAGTGTACCGTATGCTCATTACCATTAACATGAAAAGTGACATTACCTTTGTTGCAATCAATAACAGCCCCTGCAGTATTCAAAAAGGGTCTACCAAGGATGATCGACATACTATCGTCCTCGGGAATATCAAGAATCACAAAGTCCATTAAGATAGTAACGTTTGCAACCACGACAGGCACATCCTCACAAATACCAATGGGTATGGCAGTTGATTTATCAGCCATTTGCAAAGAGATTTCAGTAGGTGTTAACTTATTCAACTCAAGTCTATGATAGAAAGAGAAAGGCATAACACTAACACCAGCTCCAAGATCACCTAAAGCAGTTTTAACATAGTTTCTTTTAATGGAGCATGGTATAGTTGGTACTCCTAGATCTTCAAGTTTCTTTGGTATTCCACCCTTAAAAGTATAATTAGCAAGCATATTGGAAATTTCAGCTTCCGGTATCTTTCTTTTATTAGTAACAATATCTTTCATATACTTAGCATAAGGACGCATTTTAAGCATATCAGTCAAACGCATACGCAAAAATATAGGTCTAATCATTTCAACAAAGTGCTCAAAATCCTTACCATCCTTTTTCTTGGATGGTTTAGGAGGAAAGGGCATGGGTTTATGAACCCAGGGTTCTCTTTCTTTACCATGTTTCTGAAGGAAATATGCCCTAGAGGCAATAATAAAGTTATTATTTATTTCCTCATATCATGATAAATGTTTATTATTCATGCTAGAACTGTATTAACCGGAAACATAATACATGTGTGAATACATGTTGAATTTTAATGCATTCCTTGAGAAAGCAAAGTTGAAAGATGATGGTAGCAATTACACGGACTGGGTCCGTAACTTGAGGATTATCCTCATTGCTGCAGAGAAGAATTACGTCCTGGAAGCACCGTTGGGTGCCAGGCCTGCTGCAGGAGGAACACCAGATGTTATGAACGTCTGGTAGAGCAAAGCTGATGACTACTCGATAGTTCAGTGTGTCATGCTTTACGTCTTAGAACCGGGACTTCAACGACGTTTTGAACGTCATGGAGCATATGAGATGTTCCAGGAGTTGAAGTTAATATTTCAAGCAAATGCCCAGATTGAGAGATATGAAGTCTCCAATAAGTTCTACAACTGCAAAATGGAGGAGAATAGTTCTGTCAGTGAACATATACTCAGAATGTCTGGGTATAACAATCACTTGATTCAACTGGGAGTTAATCTTCCGGATGATAGTGTCATTGAAAGAATTCTTCAATCACTACCACCAAGCTACAAGAGCTTTGTCATGAACTATAATATGCAAGGGATGGATAAGACAATTCCCAAGCTTTTCGCGATGCTAAAAGCTGCGGAGGTAGAAATCAAGAAGGAGCATCAAGTGTTGATGGTCAACAAGACCACCAGTTTGAAGAAAAAGGGTAAAGGAAAGAAGAAGGGCAACTTCAAGAAGAACAACAAACAAGTTGCTACTCAGGAGAAGAAACCCAAGTCTGGACCTAAACCTGAGACTGAGTGCTTCTACTGCAAACAGACTGGTCACTAGAAGCGGAACTGCCCCAAGTATTTGGCGGATAAGAAGGATGGCAAGGTGAACAAAGGTATATGTGATATACATGTTATTGATGTGTACCTTACTAATGCTCGCAGTAGCACCTGGGTATTTGATACTGGTTCTGTTGCTAATATTTGCATCTCGAAACAGGGAATACGGAATAAGCGAAGATTGGCTAAGGACGAGGTGACGATGCGCGTGGGAAATGGTTCCAAAGTCGATGTGATCGCGGTCGGCACGCTACCTCTACATCTACCTTTGGGATTAGTTTTAGACCTGAATAATTGTTATTTGGTGCCAGCGTTAAGCATGAACATTATATCTGGATCTTGTTTGATGCGAGACGGTTATTCATTTAAATCAGAGAATAATGGTTGTTCTATTTATATGAGTAATATCCTTTATGGTCATGCACCCTTGAAGAGTGGTCTATTTTTATTAAATCTCGATAGTAGTGATACACATATTCATAATATTGAAGCCAAAAGATGCAGAGCTGATAATGATAGTGCAACTTATTTGTGGCACTGCCGTTTAGGTCATATTAGTGTAAAGCGCATGAAGAAACTCCATACTGATGGACTTTTGGAATCACTTGATTATGAATCACTTGGTACTTGCGAACCATGCCTCATGGGCAAGATGACTAAAATGCCATTCTCTGGAACAATGGAGCGAGCAACAGGTTTGTTGGAGATCATACATACCGATGTATGTGGTCCGATGAATATTGAGGCTCGTGGCGGGTATCGTTATTTTCTCACCTTCACAGATGATTTGAGCAGATATGGGTATATCTACTTAATGAAACATAAGTCTGAGACATTTGAAAAGTTCAAAGAATTTCAGAGTGAAGTGGAAAATCATTGTAACAAGAAAATAAAGTTTCTATGATCTGATCGTGGAGGAGAATATTTGAGTTACGAGTTTGGTCTACATTTGAAACAATGCGGAATAGTTTCGCAACTCACGCCACCTGGAACACCACAGCGTAATGGTGTGTCCGAACATCGTAATCGCACTTTACTAGATATGGTGCGATCTATGATGTCTCTTACTGATTTACCGCTATCGTTTTGGGGTTATGCTTTAGAGACGGCTGCATTCACGTTAAATAGGGCACCATCGAAATCCGTTGAGACGACGCCTTATGAACTGTGGTTTGGCAAGAAACCAAAGTTGTCGTTTTCTTAAAGTTTGGGGCTGCGATGCTTATGTGAAAAAGCTTCAACCTGATAAGCTCGAACCCAAATTGGAGAAATGTGTCTTTATAGGATACCGAAAGGAAACTGTTGGGTACACCTTCTATCATAGATCCGAAGGCAAAACATTCGTTGCTAAAAATGGATCCTTTCTAGAGAAGGAGTTTCTCTCGAAAGAAGTGAGTGGGGGGAAAGTAGAACTTGATGAGGTAACTGTACCTGCTCCCTTATTGGAAAGTAGTTCATCACAGAAACTGGTTCCTGTGACACCTACACCAATTAGTGAGGAAGCTAATGATGTTGATCATCAAACTCCAGATCAAGTTACTACCGAACCTCATTGGTCAACCAGAGTAAGATCCGCACTAGAGTGGTACGGTAATCCTGTTCTGGAGGTCATGTTACTTGACCAAGGCGAACCTATGAACTATGAAGAAGCGATGGTGAGCCCAGATTCCACAAAATGGCTTGAGGCCATGAAATCTGAGATGGGATCCATGTATGAGAACAAAGTGTGGACTTTGGTTGACTTGCCCGATGATCGGCAAGCCATAGAGAATAAATGGATTTTCAAGAAGAAGACTAACGCTGACGGTAATGTTACTGTCTACAAAGCTCGACTTGTTGCGAAAGGTTTTTGACAAGTTCAAGGAGTTGACTACAATGAGACTTTCTCACCCGTAGCGATGCTTAAGTCTGTCCGAATCATGTTAGCAATTGCCACATTTTATGATTATGAAATTTGGCAAATGGATGTCAAAACTGCATTCCTGAATGGATTTCTGGAAGAAGAGTTGTATATGATGCAACCGGAAGGTTTTGTTGATCCAAAGGGAGCTAACAAAGTGTGCAAGCTCCAGCGATCCATTTATGGACTGGTGCAAGCCTCTTGGAGTTGGAATAAACGTTTTGATAGTGTGATCAAAGCATATGGTTTTATACAGACTTTTGGAGAAGCCTGTATTTACAAGAAAGTGAGTGGGAGCTCTGTAGCATTTCTAATCTTATATGTGGATGACATATTACTGATTGGAAATGATATAGAATTTCTGGATAGCATAAAAGGATACTTGAATAAGTGTTTTTCAATGAAGGACCTCGGTGAAGCTGCTTATATATTGGGCATCAAGATCTATAGAGATAGATCAAGACGCTTAATTGGACTTTCACAAAGCACATACCTTATCAAAGGTTTGAAGAAGTACAAAATGGATCAAGCAAAGAAAGGGTTCTTGCTTGTGTTACAAGGTGTGAAGTTGAGTCAGACTCAATGCCCGACCACTGCAGAAGATACAGAGAAAATGAAAGGTGTTCCCTATGCTTCAGCCATAGGCTCTATCATGTATGCAGTGCTGTGTACCAGACTTGATGTGTGCCTTGCTATTAGCTTAGCAGGGAGGTACCAAAGTAATCCAGGAGTGGATCACTGGACAACGGTCAAGAACATCCTGAAATACCTAAAAAGGACTAAGGATATGTTTCTCGTTTATGGAGGTGACAAAGAGCTCGTCGTAAATGGTTACGTTAATGCAAGCTTTGACACTAATCCGGATAATTCTAAATCGCAAACCGGATACGTGTTTACATTGAACGGTGGAGCTGTCAGTTGGTGCAGTTCTAAACAGAGCGTCGTGGCGGGATCTACGTGTGAAGCGGAGTACATAGCTGCTTCAGAAGTAGCAAATGAAAGAGTCTGGATGAAGGAGTTCATATCCGGTCTAGGTGTCATACCTAGTGCATCGGGTCCAATGAAAATCTTTTGTGACAATACTGGTGCAATTGCCTTTGCAAAGGAATCCAGATTTCACAAGAGAACCAAGCACATCAAGAGACGCTTCAATTCCATCCGGGACCAAGTCCAAGTGGGAGACATAGAGATTTGCAAGATACATACGGATCTGAATGTTGCAGACCCGTTGACTAAGCCTCTTCCACGAGCAAAACATGATCAGCACCAAGACTCCATGGGTGTTAGAATCATTACTATGTAATCTAGATTATTGACTCTAGTGCAAGTGGGAGACTGAAGGAAATATGCCCTAGAGGCAATAATAAATTTATTATTTATTTCCTCATATCATGATAAATGTTTATTATTCATGCTAGAACTGTATTAACCGGAAACATAATACATGTGTGAATACATAGACAAAAATAGTGTCACTAGTATGCCTCTACTTGACTAGCTCGTTGATCAAAGATGGTTGAGTTTCCTAGCCATAGACATGAGTTGTCATTTGATTAACGGGATCACATCATTAGGAGAAGGATCTGATTGACTTGACCCATTCCGTTAGCTTAACACTTAATCGTTTAGTTTACTGCTATTGCTTTCTTCATGACTTATACAAGTTCCTATGACTATGATATTATGCAACTCCCAATTACCGGAGGAACACTTTGTGTGCTACCAAACGTCACAACGTAACTGGGTGATTATAAAGGTGCTCTACAGGTGTCTCCGATGGTACTTGTTGAGTTGGCATAAATCGAGATTAGGATTTGTCACTCCGATTGTCGGAGAGGTATTTCTGGGCCCTCTCGGTAATGCACATCACTATAAGCCTTGCAAGCAATGTGACTAATGAGTTAGTTGCGGGATGATGCATTACGGAACGAGTAAAGAGACTTGCCGGTAACGAGATTGAGCTAGGTATTGAGATACCGACGATCGAATCTCGGGCAAGTAACATACCGATGACAAAGGGAACAATGTATGTTGTTATGCGGTTTGACCGATAAAGATCTTCGCAGAATATGTAGGAGCCAATATGAGCAACCAGGTTCCGCTATTGGTTATTGACCGGAGATGTGTCTCGGTCATGTCTACATAGTTCTCGAACCCGTAGGATCCGCACGCTTAAAATTCTGTGACGATCGGTATTATGAGTTTTTGTGTTTTGATGTACCGAAGGTAGTTCGGAGTCCCAGATATGATCACGGACATGACGAGGAGTCTCGAAATGGTTGAGACGTAAAGATCGATATATTGGACGACTATATTCGGACACCGGAAGTGTTCCGGGTGGTTTCGGAGAAAACAGAGTGCCGGAGGGTTACCGGAACCCCCCCGGGAGAAATAGTGGGCCTTATGGGCCTTAGTGGAGAGAGAGAGAGGGCTGGCCTAGGGCAGGCCGCGTGCCCCTCCCCCTCTGGTCCGAATTGGACTAGGAGGGGGGGCGGTGCCCCCCTTTCCTTCTCCCTCTCCCCCTTCCTTTCTCCCTCCTAGTAGGAGTAGGAAAGAGGGGAGTCCTACTCCTACTAGGAGGAGGACTCCTCCTCCTGGCGCGCCCACAAGGGGCCGGTCGGCCTCCCCCTTGCTCCTTTATATACGGAGGCAGGTGGGCACCTCTAGACACACAAGTTGATCTGTTGGTCTCTCCCAGCCGTGTGCGGTGCCCCCTCCACCATATTCCACCTCGGTCATATCGTAGCGGAGCTTAGGCGAAGCCCTGCGTCAGTAGTTTCATCAACATCGTCACCACGCCGTTGTGCTGATGAAACTCTCCTTCGAGCTCTACTGGATCGTGAGTTCGCGGGACATCACCGAGTTGAACGTGTGCTGAACGCGGAGGTGCCGTACATTCGGTGCTGAGGATCGGTCGATCATGAAGACGTACGACTACATCAACCGCGTTGTTATAACGCTTCCGCTTAACGGTCTGTGAGGGTACGTGGACGACACTCTCCCCTCTCATTGCTATGCATCACCATGATCTTGCGTGTGCGTAGGATTTTTTTTGAAATTACTACGTTCCTCAACAGTTTCCTAGCAATGAAGTCTCTCTTATCATAACGTTGATTCTTTGATTGTGGGTTATCAAGATCAACGGCAGGTTCAATCTCCACATCATTATCATTACTAGGTTGAGCATCGACATGAACATCATTATTAACATTATCACTAGGTTCATGTTCATCACCAGATTGTGTCTCAGCATCAAAAATAGAAATATCATTAGGATTCTCAGGTGTATCTGTAGCAGGTTCACTAGCATGCAAAGTCCTATCAGTTTTGTTTTTCTTTTTAGTAGAAGGACTAGGTGCGTCGGTATTAATTCTCTGAGAATCTTGTTCAACTCTCTTACGATGGCCCTCGGGATACAAAGGTTCATGGGTCATTTTACCACCTCTAGTCATAACCCTAACATCATTATCATTGTTCTTACTATTCAACTCATTAAGCAAATCATCTTGTGCTTTAAGTACTTGTTCTACTTGAGTTGTAACCATGGAAGCATGTTTACTTATAAGCTTGAGATCATTAATAGTTCTACTCATATAATCACCCAAGTGGTCAAGCATGTAAGCATTACGTTTCAATTGTCTACTAACATAAGCATTGAAGTTTTCTTGTTTAACAATAAAATTATCAAACTCATCCAAGTATTGACTAGCAGACTTATGGTGAGGAATATCACCTTCATCAAATCTACGGAGAGAGTTCACCTCTACTACCTGTGTCGGGTTATCAAGACCATGTATTTCTTCAATACGCAGTAAATTTTTAACATCTTCAGCTTTAATACCTTTTTCTTTCATAGATTTCTTTGCCTCTTGCATATCTTCAGGACTGAGAAATAGAATACCCCTTTTCTTCGGCGTTGGCTTCGGAGTTGGTTTCGGAAGTGTCCAATCATTTTCATTACTTAATATATTATTCAATAGCAATTCAGCTTGCTCAACAGTTCTTTCCCTGAAAACACAACCAGCACAACTATCCAAGTGGTCTCTGGAAGCATCGGTTAGTCCATTATAAAGGATATCAAGTATTTCATTTTTCTTGAGAGGATGATCAGGCAAAGCGTTAAGTAATTGGAGAAGCCTCCCCCAAGATTTTGGGAGACTCTCTTCTTCAATTTGCACAAAATTAAATATTTCCCTTAAAGCAGCTTGTTTCTTATGAGCGGGAAAATATTTTGCAGAGAAGTAGTAAATCCTATCCTGGGGACTACGCACACAACCAGGAGCAAGAGAATTAAACCATAACTTAGCATCACCCTTTAACGAGAAAGGAAACAACATAAGAATATAGTAATAGCGAATTTTTTCCTCATGAGCAAATAGGGTGGCTACATCATTCAATTTAGTAAGATGTGCCACAACAGTTTCAGATTCATAACCATAGAAAGGATCAGATTCAACCAAAGTAATTAACCCAGGATCGACAGAGAATTCATAATCCTTATCGGTAACAAAGATAGGTGAAGTAGCAAAAGCGGGATCATATTTCATTCTAGGATTCAAGGATTTTTCTTTCAGCTTAGCTAATAGTTTCTTAAGATCCTCTCTATCATTGCAAGCAAAGAAGTCTCTAGCAGTTTCTTCATCCATAACATAACCCTCAGGTACTACAGGCAATTCATATCGAAGGGGAGAATCATAATCTTCATTTTCAATAATATCATCAGTTTCAGTAATTTCATTCTCTCTAACCATAGCAAGTTGTTCATCCAGAAATTCACCTAGTGGCACAGTATTATCAAGCAGAGAAGTAGTTTCATCATAAGCATCATGCATAGCAGAAGTGACATCATCAATAACATGCGACATATCAGAATCAATAGCATGTGTAGGTGTCGCAAGTTTACTCAAAATAGAAGCAGAATCAAGTGCAGAGCTAGATGGCAGTTCCTTACCTTCCCTTGTAGTTGAGGGAAAAATCTTAGTTCTTTGATCTTTCAAATTCCTCATAGTGATCAACAGATATAAATCCCAAGTGACTCAGAGAATAGAGCTATGCTCCCCGGCAACGACGCCAGAAAAAGGTCTTGATAACCCACAAATATAGGGGATCACAACAGTTTTCGAGGGTAGAGTATTCAACCCAAATTTATTGATTCGACAAAAGGGGAGCGAAAGAATATTCTCAAGTATTAGCAGCTGAGTTTTCAATTCAAGCACACCTGAAGGACTTATTATCTGCAGCAAAGTATTTAGTAGCAAAGTGGTATGGAAGTAACGGTAACAGTGGCAAAAGTAACAATAGCAGTTTTGTAGCAGTCGTAACAGTGGCAACAGAAAAGTAACGAAGCAAAGATCAATATGTGAAAAGCTTGTAGGCAATGTACCAATGATGGATAATTATGTCGGATGGCATTCATCATGCAACGGTTATAACATAGGGTGACACAGAACTAGCTCCAATTCATCAATATAATGTAGGCATGTATTCCGAATATAGTCATACGTGCTTATGGAAAAGAACTTGCATGACATCTTTTGTCCTACCCTCCCGTGGCAGCGGGGTCCTATTGGAAACTAAGGGATATTAAGGCCTTCTTTTAATAGAGTACCGGACCAAAGCATTAGCACTTAGTGAATACATGAACTCCTCAAACTACGGTCATCACTGGGAGTGGTCCCGACTATTGTCACTCCGGGGTTGCCGGAACATAACACGTAGTAGGTGACTATAACTTGCAATATCGGATCAAGAACACAAATATATTCATGAAAACATAATAGGTTCAGATCTGAAATCATGGCACTCGGGCCCTAGTGACAAGCATTAAGCATAGCAAAGTCATAGCAACATCAATCTTAGAACATAGTGGATACTAGGGATCAAACCCTAACAAAACTAACTCAATTACATGGTAAATCTCATCCAACCCATCACGGTCTAGCAAGCCTACGATGGGATTACTCATGCACGGCGGTGAACATCATGAAATTGGTGATGGAGGATGGTTGTTGATGATGATGGCGATGGATTCCCCTCTCCGGAGCCCCGAACGGACTCTAGATCTGCCCTCCCGAGGAAGAACAGGGCTTGGGGGTGGCTCCGTATCGTAAAACGCGATGAATCCTTCTCTCTGATTTTTTCCTCCCCGAACGTGAATATATGGACTTGGAGTTGAGGTCGGTGGAGGTCTAGGGGGCCCACAAGGTCGGAGAGCGCGCCCCCACCCTTATGACCAGGGTGTGGGCCCCCTTCACTTGATTCTTTTGCCAATATTTTTTATTAATCCCAAAAGTTATCTCCGTGAAGTTTCAAGTCATTCCGAGAACTTTTTATTCTACACAAAAATAACACCATGGCAATTCTACTGAAAACAGCGTCAGTCCGGGTTAGTTCCATTCAAATCATGCAAGTTAGAGTCCAAAACAAGGGCAAAAGAGTTTGGAAATGTAGATACGATGGAGACATATCACTGCATCATCTTCTCCTCTTCGAGGAAATACCAACACAGATACAAGCAATCAGGAAGAATTTCTGGCGCCGTTGGCAGGGAGACATCATCAACATCTATCAGGTACCCAATCACACATCTCATCTCCTTGCAATTTACATTATTTGCCATTTGCCTCTCGTTTTCATCTTCCTCACTTCTAAAATGTTTTTGTGAAAAGCACCAAAATATTTGCCTTTTTATTTGCCTTCTTGTTTGCCTTTTTCTCGTTCGATATTTTGTTTGCGTGTGATCTTGTTTACGTACTTTTTCGCTATCGCTAGCATGAGTACCCATCCTTTGTCACCAGATTTTGAAGTTCTATTCTTCAAACAGAAACAAGAAGAAAATTTGAAAGATGCGTGGTATAGGTTAATGGAATCCTACCGCGTTTGCAATATAAAAGGGGATGCAAAGATTTTGCTTCGTAATTTTTATATAGGTTTAACTTTGCATCATAGACAGCTCTTGGATTTTGCCGCTAAAGGGAATTTTATTGATATTGATGCTAATGTTGTCTATGAAATAATAGAGGGAATATTGGGAGTTCCACCACCAAAAAAGGGATTTAGTTTTACGCAAGAAGGAATTCAAATATTAGACAAATTAGGTGACCTACAGAAAAATTTGGTTGAGTTACAAAAATATAATGAACCCCTCAAACATATTAGTGGAAACCTCAATCGCATGAATATTGTGATTACTCTTTGTAATAAGCGGTTGGATATTTTAGATCTTAAGATGGTCTCCTTTCCTGAGAATATTGGGAAGCGTAAAGAGCCTCCCGGGTTTGAGAAAGCCCTCACAAAGGTGGCGAAAACTAAAGATGACAATACATGAATCTATGCATTATGCCTAGCTAGGGGCGTAAAACGATAACGCTTGTTGGGAGGCAACCCAATGAATAAAATAATTTTTCTCTTTCTCTTTTTGTCTTTTCACACAATTATGCTACTATTATGATTGTCTTTTTATGTTTAAATTAGTGTTTGTGCCAAGTAAAGCCTTTAGGATCATGTTGGGTGATAGTTGATTTGATCTTGTTGAAAAACAGAAACTTTTGCGCCCAGTAGCAGAATTGTTAAAAATCACAGAAGCATGATAAAATTCTGATTTTTTACACAAGATTTATATACAAATTGCCTACCTTGTCCTAATTTTTTTGAATTTTTGGAGTTACAGAAATATGGTCAAATTCCAGATTACTACAGACTGTTCTGTTTTTGTCACATTCTGTTTTCGTTGCATTGTGTGCTTATTTTGATGAATCTATGGATTGTACCGGGGGGTATAAGCCATCGTAAAGTTAGAATACAATAGGTATAATGCAATAATAAAATATGAATGGATTTGCAATAGTACTTAAAGTGGTGATTTGCTTTATTATACTAACGGATCTCATGAAGGTTTTGTTGAGTTTTGTGTGATTGAAGGTTTCAAGTTTTGGGTGAGATCACAGTGGATGAAGGAATAAGGAGTGAAAATAGCTTAAGCTTGGGAATTCCCATGGCACCCCAAGGTAATATTCAAGGAGAACCAAACAACTAAGCTTGGGGAAGCCCCGTAAGGCATCCCCTCTTTCTTCTAACAACCATCGGTAATTTTACTTGGAGCTATATTTTTATTCTTCACATATCATGAGTTTTTCTTGGAGCATCTTGTATTATATGAGTCTTTGCTTGTTTTGCTTTTTGGTTTGTCACAATCCTCTTTGCTGGACACACCTATTTGAGAAAAGCCATAATGATGCTATGATTTGTTAGAATTGCTCTACGTGCTTCACTTAAATTTTTTGAGCTATGGAATTGCTCTAGTGCTTGACTTATATCTTTTTGAGCACGATGGTGCTTTAATTTTTTTAAAAATACTCTCATGCTTCACTTAGATTAATTTAAGAGTTAATAAATTTTTGAATAAATTCTCTCATGCTTCACTAATATTATTTTGAGAGATGAAATTTTTTATGCTCATGTTCTTCACTTAAATTTGTTTGAGCTTGTTATAAGCAATGGTAATATATGAAATTAGTCCCAAAGTGATAGATATCCAAGAGGGATATAATAAAAACTTTCATGAAGATCATTGGACATTATAAACTTGAGTCTTTGTAATAGTTTTGAGGTATGATGACAGTAATATGTGAGCCATGTTGGTGAGTAATTATGCTTTAGTAAGAATATCGGTGTTAAGGTTTGTGATTCCGTGTGCAAGCATGAAAGTCAATGGTTATGCAATGAAATTACATCCTACTTCTGGTGCATTATTCGGTGTTAGTTATGCTTAATGCTTGTTTACGATTGTTTTTGTTTCTTGGTTGGTTGCTTCTCAATCTATTTGCTAGCCCTTCCTTGCACTAAGTGGGAATACTACTTGCGCATCCAAAATCCTTAAACCCACTTGTGCCATATGAGTCCACCATATCTACCTATATGTGGTATTTTTGTGTCGTTCCAATTAAATTTGTATGTGCCAACTCTAATTTTCAAAATGAATTTCCTTTTTGTGTGCCCGTACCGCTCATGAAGCGGCAGTGGGTGGCCAATATTTTCCCATGCTAGATGTGTTATTTTCAAGATGAGTGTTTATTCACTTGTCATTGCACGAGAGTGTGGCGGTAATAGGGATGCCCAGTTTCGAAATGAAAAATAGATTTACTTTATGTTGTCAAATAATAAATTCCTTGGAAAGTGTTGGTATGGAAGGCACCCGTGGATACGGCTAGGCATGGATTGTGAAAGAATGATGGAAAAAGGAATAAACTTTATTTTATGTTTGGGAACCCACAAGTATAGGGGATCAATCGTTGTCCTTTCGATAAGTAAGACTGTCGAACCCAACCAGGAGCAGAAGGAAATGACAAGCGGTTTTCAGGAAGGTATTTTTGCAAGCACTGAAATTAGCGGTACGAGTACTTTGATAGCAAGATAATTTGTAAAAAGTAGAAATAGTAACTAAAGTGCAGCTGGGTACCTCAATCCATTTTGTAGCTAAGGACAGGCCGGAACGGTCTCTTATAATAAGCAAAGCATTCTTGAGGACACACGGAAATTTCATCAAGTCACTTTCATCATGTTTGTTTGATTCGCGTTCGCTACTTTGATAATTTGATATGCGGGTGGACCGGTGCTTGCGTGCTGTTCTTACTTGAACAAGCCTCCCACTTACGTGCATGCTTCGGGAATCACAAATCTTAACACCAAAATTCTTACTAAACCACAATTATTCACTAGTACCTCCCACATATTACCATCTCAATATCGCAAAATTATTGCAAGGAATCAAACTTATCATATTCAGTGATCTACATGAAAGGTTTTATTATATCCCTCCTGAATACCTATCATATCAGGACCAATTTCATAACATGAGCTTATTGCCATTACTATTTATTATACTCTCAAAAATATATTGAAGCATGAGATAGCAATTATTTATTTAAAATATAACCACCGTCGTGCTCTAAAAGATATAAGTGAAGCACTAGAGCAACTGCCTAGCTCAAAAGATATAAGTGAAGCACATAGAGTATTCTAACAAATCGCGAATAAATGTGTGTCCCTCTCAAAAGGTGTGTGCAGCTAACAATGATTGTGGCAAACTAAAAAGCAAACAAAGCAAAGACTGCTATAATACAAGATGCTCCAAGCAAAACTCATATCATGTGATGAATAAAAATACCTCCAAGTAATATACTGATGGATTGTAGACGAAAGAGGGGATGCCATCCGGGGCATCCCCAAGCTTAGATGTTTGGTTCTCCTTGAATATTACGTTGGGGTGCCTTGGGCATCCCCAACCTTAGGGTGTTGCCTCTCCTTTATTCCTTCATCCATTGTGACCTCACCCAAAACTTGAAAACTTCAGCACAGAAACCTCGTGAGATCCGTTAGTATAACAAGCAAATCATAAACTTTAGGTACTATTATGAACCCATTCATATTTTATTATTGCATAATACCTATTGTATTCTAACTTCTCCATGACTTATACCCCCGATATAATCCATAGCATCATTAAAACAAGCAAACTATGCAATGAAAACAGAATCTGTCAAAAACAGAATAGTTTGTAATGATCTGAACAAACACAGTACTTATGTAACTCCAAAAATTCAGAACAATTTGGAAAGTGTGGGAAATTTGTATATTAATCATGCGTAAAAAATCGGAATTTTATAACATTTGATTGAATTTCAAAAATTCCAGTACTGGGTGCAAAAGTTTCTGTTTTTTCACAGAATCAAGTCAACTATCAACCAGATTATCCCAAAGGCTTTACATGGCCCAAACATTAATTAAAACATAGAAACACAATCATAACAATAGCATAATTGTGTGAACAAAAAATAGAAAATAAAACAAGAAAAATAAGATAACTATTGGGTTGCCTCCCAACAAGCGCTATTGTTTTATGCCCCTAGCTAGGCATGATGCAAAGTTTCAAGTATTTTCATCCATAGTTTGCAAATCCTTTTTGATCAGGTCATCCAAAAATTTCCTCATTTGTTCTCTATTCTCATGTTGTTCTTTTCTAGTGAGAGAACTTAAATATTTGAAGGGACTTTGATCAATAATTTTAACATTCATTACTTCACACTTCGAATCATCACCATAGAAATCTTCATACAAAACATGTATTTCATCATCAATAGGATCTCTAGCCGTACTTTCAAACCAATCATCACTAAACCCTTCATCAATCCCCTTAGTTATCCACTCAAATTTATCACAAGTGTGGTGGTACAAAGTTTTAATAATTTCAGCATAAGGGACTCTTCTGCTAAGATTTTCACCATTTGCAAAATAATCTGTAGATTCCAAACTATGTATAGTGTCTTTGTCATGAAGAACTTCTTCTATATGGGGATGCTCAAAATCTATTTTATAAAATGCAAAGATGTCCCTAGCTTCCCGAATTATATATTCAAATTCATGCATAAATGATAATAGTTGCAATCTTTTTAATTTTAGGATCATGGATATTGGGAATTTCTTAGAATATCTTTTGTAAAGCCGGATGAATATGCAAAAAAAATTCTTTCTAACTTTACCACAAGCATAGAAATAGCATCCACATATTTTTTTTATCAAGAATAGATCCTTTAAATATTGGTGTGACTCCCGTGTAATTAGAAAACTCTTGAATAATATTCTTCCCAATAGTATTCCCGCTACCCACATGATATATTTTAGTTTTCAAGTTTGTGGGAGCTTCATTTTTCGGAGGATCATGATTAATATCAACATATTTATGTTTCTCCCCAAGACATTCACTAGCACTATCTTCACTAGAGCTTTTAATGATAACTTTCTCAAACTTAGACATGATAGCAACTTAAAGCAAGCAAATAAGCAAACAAAAATATTTTTGTGTTTTTATGAAAGAAAAAATTTAGAAGTGGGGGAGATGAAAATGAGAGGCAAAGGCAAATAAAATAAGAGCAAGTAGATGATAGTTTGTGCAAAGGTACTTGATAGGTTTTAGTGATGTATCCATGTCAACGGCGCCAAAAATTCTTCCTGCTACTTGTGAGTTGTGTTGGGATTCCCTCGAAGAGGAGAGGAGATGCAGTACAATAGAGATAATTATTTCCCTTACTTTAGAACCAAGGTTATCAATCCATTAGGAGAATCGCACAAAGTCTCGTGAACAGCACCTACACGCATAAAAGTAGACCCAGAGACCATAGTTTTCACTAGAGGCTTCTCTCTTGAACGCATAGTATACGGTGGGTAAACATATTACTGTTGGGAAATTGATAGAAAAGCACATAATTATGACGATATCCAAGGCAATGATCATGTATATAGCCCTCATGTATATAGCCATCATGTCCGAGACAGGTAGACTGACTCATGCCTGCATCTACTACTATTACTCCACCCATCGACCGCTATCCAGCATGCATCTAGGATATTAAGTTAATAAAAACATAGTAACGCCTTAAGCAAGATGACATGATGTAGACAAAGTAAACTGAATAAATATGAATAAACCCTGTCGTTTTACCCTTAATGGCAACAATATAAATAGGTGTCTTGTCCCCTACTGGCGCTGGGATAGAGCACCGCAAGTTGGAACCCATCACAAAGCACCTCTCCCACTGAAGATAAATCAATCTAGTTGGCTAAACCAAATGGATAGATCGGAAAGAAATACAAAGCTATAATAATCATGCATAATAAAGTTTAGAAAAGACCCAATTACTTCTCATGAATATTCAGATCACAAACCCACAATTCATTCGATCCCAACAAACACACTACAAAAGAATATTACATCGGATAGAACTCCAAGAACATCGATGAGAACATTGTATTGAGGATCAAAGAGTGAGAAGAAGCCATCTAGCTATGTAGCGACCCGACCCGAATGGATCAAGTCTCTGTGCTTAAGTGTCATCCCTGGATCGGTATGCTGACACACACAGTACTCGAGGATTTATAACAGAGGTAAATCACATGTATAAAGTAACGTAAATACTATTACCTCAATCCAAATAGCGGAAGTAACAAGGTTGTGGATTCCCATCAACACCAACGGCAAAGTTGAGTGTAGAAATCGTAACCCTAACGTATCACTTACTCGTCGTAAGAACCCTGCAACATGAAACGTTGCAGCCCGAAAACGGGTCAGCACATGGAATATGCTGGCAAATTCACACCATAGAGAAATGATGAACAAAGGCTATCACTACATGCATATATGGCTGGTGGAAAAGCTCTATGGTTATAATGTTTTTGCGAAAAGACAATTTTTCCCTACTACAAAGGAATAAATTTTATTTAACTATCATGGTGGTTGTGAAACATTGAGATGGTTGACAGCATCTCAATCCCAATTAAGTATCATCATTAACCCAACAATATTAATTAAAGTAACATGATGAGATCAACGGGATAATCCAAGAACTAGATACTCAAGATGTCCATAACCGGGGACACGGCTAATCATGATTAGTTTGTACACTCTGCAGAGGTTTGCGCACTTTTCCCCACAAGACTCGATCTCCTCCGTTGGATTACTCGCACTACATGGTGTTTGAGTAACGGATGACCGAGACACAGTCTTTCAGAAGTGTTTGCACCTTACGTATGGGTAGACAGTTACACCTACTTTCCCCTACATCTGCTAGTCTACCACTGTAAGAGTTCACCCAACTTACTCAACTATGCTAGAGCCCATAATAGCTTGCGGCTGCACACGGAAGTTTCTAGCATGAATAATCTCATGATCCCTTTGAGCCTGGGTGGCGGTCCAAAAGAAAAATAGGCAATCCTGGAATACCCAGGTACCTCAATCCACCCAGATGTGAATTTTAGTTGCCACCTTAAGTAAACCATTATTAACAATCTCACATCTGTCATGAATATCACTCAAACCCAATCCACGTCTACGAGCATAGCATGGCAATATAATAGCAACGTAGAAGTAACTCCCAAGGTTTGAATGCGGGGCAATAGGTTCCTACCTCATCAACTACTTCCCAATACCCACATGTTATCAATCCTACTCATGCAATGTTTGAGGATTGAAATCTAATGCATAAAAACTGGGTATAAAAGGGATATGATCAAAGTGTGAACTTGCCTGCAATGTTGATGAAGATGATTCGCACTCAATACTCTGGATAGATCTACTCGTCACACTCCGGTCAATCTATCGTAAGCAAGCAATAGTAACCACACATAAGCAATCACTCAAAAGATCGAGAAGAACGAAGAAGACACTTCGGAAAACATCAAAACCAAGCAAATAACTCTTGCAACATAAAACAATTTCTAACAGTACCAAAATTATGTGAATTTGGCCTTATCAGAAAGTTTAGGTCAAGAGCTTCGCTTTGCAAAAAGAATCAACTCAAACGGAGTTACGGAACTTAAGTTATGAACAAAAGAAGTTTGAATATGAATTTGAACAAATTTCGAAATTTGAAAATTTCAAAAAGCTGATGTGACAGGTTAACTGGATAGGTGAAAACAAGACGAAACTATAGGCGCTCGTTTCATCTAATTTGGATGAACGAGTAAAAAGTTATGGCTATTTGAAAAATCAGGGCCAAGCTGTTTTGCAGAAGAAAAAAATAGCTACGGATAAAAGAATTCTAGATCTAACGTATAAATACAGAGAACGAATAAATATACCTTTATAAGGTATAAAAAAGACGACTTCGGAGTGTGGAGACTACTTTCAAAAGTCCCGCCGGAGAGGAAAAATATATTTTTAGCTAGTCAAACCAAAATATTGATTTAACCCGCAATGGATACTTTTTGGAGGCTCTATGGATGTATATTTATAGGTGGAAAAGAGGTTTAGGGGTTAAAGGCTAGGCAATGTGGGACTAAACGTAGACGAAAAGAAAAAAGGGAGCGCCTCGCATGGCCTAAAGGCCTTAGCGGTTCGGCCGGCCGCGCGGCAGTTTTTTTTTTAGCAATTGAAAAGAAAGAAAAGAAAGAAAAAAAACTATAGAAAAGAAATATGGGGAGGAATATGGCCGGCTGGGCCTGGCCTATTTAACAGGAAAAAAAAACAATGGGGCGCCAAAAGCTACTATACTGCGCATGAGGGCGACATATAGTCACAGAGTACGCGCATGTAGTTTTTTTATAAATAGAGACAGGAAAGGAAAAACTGAATAAAGAAAATAAAAGTAAAACTTTATATAGGCATATTATATATCAAAATTTGCAGAAAAAGATTTCCTACAGCATGAACATTTTTGTAAAGACAAATATAATCCACACAAAGTTTTAATAAATCAAACAGTGCTACTGCCTTAATAAAATCCAATAAAAATATTTTAAAAAATACCAAAATGATTTCAAATTTATTTTTCTCCAATTTTCTGATGTAGGGAATCATGTTACCCTATTTTCTGTATATTTTTATTTTGGAGAAAAATAATTTGAATAAGACTCAAATAACTCCAAACTAAAATGATTTCCAAAAGGACTTTGAATTTGACCTTTGAAACTCCCAACTCATATTTCATATTTTTTTGAAGAAGTCATTTTATCTTCTCTCGTGAAAATCATTGAGTTGCATAAAGTTTCTGAAATGGGAAATATTTTCAAATGAAATTCAAATATTTTCAACACCCCTTGTCATTTAAATAAATGGAAGAAGTCATGTCATCTTCTCTCCAGGGTTTTGTGGTGAAAAGAATTTGAATTCATGGAGATCATAAAAGCAAAATGAAAGTTTGGGAAAGTCCTTTTATTCCCTCTCATTTAACTTTCAAAAGATTTCGAATTCCACTCACTTTCAGTCAATCAATCAAACAATCAATCAAATCTATCTGTTTATTATAACATTCCAAAATTTAGAATTTTGGGATGTTTCAAACCTACCACCCTTAAAATGAATCTCGTCCTCGAGATTCGGAGAGGCTAGAAAGAAATAGGTTAGGTTTGGGGTCTCCTCAAAATCCATCGATCATCTCAGGGTCTGGGGTGCTACCACCCTTAGAATCATTGTTACGGTTCCATCAAAACTCGTATACTCCATCCTTGTTGTTGACAGTGTCAGTCTTCTCAGATTCTCGGAAAAATTCCTTCTCTGGCTCTTTGGGTAGCGGCATAACCTTTTCCTCAATTCTTCTGTCTTTCATCTCGGTAAGGTTATTCCGAGACTGGGTCTTCATAGATGACGGGTCTGGCGCCAATACTAAACAACTATCGACATCTCCTGGTGGTCAACAATTTATGGTTTCTCCTGCAGGAAAATGGGTCTGGGTTGATCCTCACCGTATAACCTACTATTGGCATCAACTGCCGTGTACAAGGGAAACATTCTTATACCATTCTAAGGTTCAAGCAAGGTTTAATACCGTCGTCTCTCTACTATAGGTAGGTCACTCAGATTTACCATCCCGTATAGCAAAGCGAATAATAAGAGTAAGTCGGTATGGTGATCAATCCATCCCGCACCCAAATCATTACCTTGTATATGGTTTAGCGAATCTCGCATTCTAACACTCGGTCATCCTCACAAGCATTGCAGAATTTCTCTTGTCGACGAACCAAGTTCGGATAAATCCATGGATTCTGCAAGCCAAACAAACATCTATCGTTCCTTCACAACTCTCAGGTTTTTGCGTTACTCCTATAAAATCGTCTGTCGATAAAATCGTAACTTCTTCCAGGGTTTTCATTCAACAAGAGTGTACTTGCTTCTTGGCAGGTCCTGTGGCCTGTGGGTTATGGGCCCACCTCATCACTTGTAGTTCTTGAACTTATCATCGAGCAACTGATCATTAATCCAACATCCAACTTCCTGGTATTCTTAAATCCATCCAATTGTACTGTCTTCCTTCCTTATATGGGCACCAAACTAGGACATGATTACTCAGACTCATCATGGAATTTCCATTGATACATATTTCCAACATCATACCTCTTTTATATCCAATAGTAATTTATCTCTTCATCCTCGGGGGATATCCCACATACCGAGATAAAACTTATACTTATGAAGTCCATACTCCACTTCGTGGAACATCATTATCCTTTCCAGGGTCAAGCGTCCTTACAGGGGAATATTGGCCATCTCTGCATGGCACTTCTTCAACTGGGAAAGGTGAAACACATCATGAACTCATGACAGTCCTTCGGGTGACTCCAGCTTGTTGGCCACTTCTCCCATACGCTCCAAAACTCGGTATGGTCCTACAAATCTCGGGGCTAACTTTCCCTTAACTCCAATAGTTTAACTCCTCGCAAAGGGAACACACGAAGACATGCTCCGTCTCCAATTCCATAGACTACCTCCTTTACATCCAATAATACTCCATACCCTCATATTCTTGGGGTATCCAACATATCAAGATAAAACTCATACTTATTTTGTTCGAAATCCACTTCGTGGAATATCATTACCTTTTTCCAAGGGTCAAGTTTCCTCACAGGGTACTACCACCTTTAAAATGCACAATCTTCCATAGACCATATTTCTCATATCCTCAAAAATGGTCAAAATCTTTCTTCATAGAGTAATAACTCATAGAATCCAAATCAATACCAATGATGCTAACTTTATTGATTCTCAAATTATTACAATCTCCTGCATTCCATTACATGCCTCAATCCGACACCTCACTAATAAAAGAAATGTCCACACTACTACTACTATATTTCTCGTTGCACTCAACTATTTGTCACAAGTCTCCGTCTCCTTGGGGCATTCTCTGGCAAAGTGCCCTGCTTCATCACAACGGAAACATATTACTTCTGACATATCTCGGGGTTTCCTTGTGATTATATAGCCTCCTGGGGTCCTCATCTTCCCTTTTGGGCAATCATTGTGGTAGTGTCCTGAATTTTTGCACCTGTAACATGTGATATGACTCAGGTCTCTCTTTGTAGAAATTGGGTTGTTCCTAGGATCCAATCTACTTTTCTTCATGGACTTTTCCGTTCCAATCAGGGCTTCTATTTCCTGTGGGTAATACTCTACTTCCTCTGTCGGAAATTCTACTAAATCCCCATTCAGACAATGGGGCGCCAAAAGCTACTATACTGCGCATGAGGGCGACATATAGTCACAGAGTACGCGCATGTAGTTTTTTTTTTATAAATAGAGACAAGAAAGGAAAAACTGAATAAAGAAAATAAAAGTAAAACTTTATATAGGCATATTATATATCGAAATTTGCAGAAAAAGATTTCCTACAGCATTAACATTTTTGTAAAGACAAATAAAATCCACACAAAGTTTTAATAAATCAAACAGTGCTACTGCCTTAATAAAATCCAATAAAAATATTTTTAAAAATACCAAAATGATTTCAAATTTATTTTTCTCCAATTTTCTGATGTAGGGAATCATGTTACCCTATTTTCTGTATATTTTTATTTTGGAGAAAAATAATTTGAATAAGACTCAAATAACTCCAAACTAAAATGATTTCCAAAAGGACTTTGAATTTGACCTTTGAAACTCCCAACTCATATTTCATATTTTTTTGAAGAAGTCATTTTATCTTCTCTCGTGAAAATCATTGAGTTGCATAAAGTTTCTGAAATGGGAAATATTTTCAAATGAAATTCAAATATTTTCAACACCCCTTGTCATTTAAATAAATGGAAGAAGTCATGTCATCTTCTCTCCAGGGTTTTGTGGTGAAAAGAATTTGAATTCATGGAGATCATAAAAGCAAAATGAAAGTTTGGGAAAGTCCTTTTATTCCCTCTCATTTAACTTTCAAAAGATTTCGAATTCCACTCACTTTCAGTCAAGCAATCAAACAATCAATCCAATCTATCTGTTTATTATAACATTCCAAAATTTAGAATTTTGGGATGTTACAAGCTACTAGCTATGGACCCATAGGTCTGTGGTGAACTACTCACGCATCATCGAAAGGCAGCAATGATGGTGTAGAAGCCCATTGTGATTGATCCCCCTCCAGCAGAGTACCAGAAAAGGCCTCCAGATGAGATCGCGGAAGAACAGAAGCTTGCGGCGGCGAAAAAAGTGTTTCGGGTGGTTCTCTGGTATATGGGGAATATGTGAGAATTTATAGAGGCAGAATTAGGTCAAAAGGTGCCACGAGGGGCCCACAAGCTCAGGGGGTGCCCCCCTTGAGGCGCGTCTGGTGAGCTTGTGGCTCCCTCGTGACTCCTCTGGTCTTCTCCCAAACCTTTGTGGGTTCCTTCTGCTCCAGAAAAAATCAGTGTAAAGTTTCATCGTGTTTGGACTTCATTTGATATTGATTTTCTCAAAAGCCAAAAACTAGCAAAAAAACAACAACTGACACTGGGTACTAGGTTAATAGGTTAGTCCCAAAATGATTTAGAATAGCATATAAATGCATATAAAACATCCAAGATTGATACTATAATAGCATGGAACAATAAAAAAATTATAGTTACGTTGGAGACGTATCACTGGGTGCCGCCATCGCTTCTTTGTAGTGCAGTCATCTTCCTCTAAGATGAATATTTCATTATGAAACCATTCAGGAGGTTCGATAACTCTTCCTGATCTACGCGTTTCAGTTACAGTCTTAACTGGAGTTTCTACAACTGGTGTAGTAACTTCTGATTTAGTTGTGCAGACAACTTCTAGAACAGATTCTGTTTCCTTAGTCTTGTTCACTTATGAAGAATCAGTAATCTCATCAAAACTATATTTTCCTCCCACTTACTTATTTAGCGAGAAACTCTTTCTCGAGAAAGTGTCCATTCTTAGCAACAAACACTTTGTCGTCGGACTTTTGGTAGAAGGAACACCCAATTGTTTCTTTGGGATAACCTACAAAGTAGCATTTGTCTGCTTTTGGATCCAGCTTATTTGGCTGTAAACGTTTTGTTGAAACTATGCCCTAGAGGCAATAATAAATTGGTTATTATCATATTTCCCATTCATGATAATTGTTTATTATTCATGCTAAAATTGTATTGATCGGAAACTTAAATACATTTGTGAATACATAAACTACACTGTGTCCCTAGTAAGCCTCTACTAGACTAGCTCGTTGATCAAAGATGGTTATGGTTTCCTAAATCTAGGATTCGGGGCTTCGCAAACCCAAGATAGATTCGAACTCTGGGGCGCGTGCGAAGAACTCAACCTCCCCAGTCTGCCAACCCGTCGATCTCACGGCCGAACTCGATGAACTGGAATGGAAAGGGACAGAGCAGTTTACCCAGGTTCGGGCCACCTTGCGGTGTAATACCCTACTCCTGATTTGTGGTGGATTAGCCTTGAGGTGGGCTGAGGATGAACTGGTACAAAGGGAGAACAACCTCAGGAGGTGTGTTCTTGTGTTTGTGTGAGCTGGTGAGGGTGCAGAGGGTCTGAATGATCCTCCTCTCTATGGTGGTGGATAGGTTATCCTTATAGTGGCCTTGGTCCTCTTCAAAAAAATGAAGGCGGGAAGGGATCCCACAATGGCCAAATTCGAAGGGAGACAACTAGTACATCTTATCCTGGCGAAAGGTGGACTTCGTCTGCAAAGCTGCTGGTCGTGATGTCGTGGTGGGCTCGGCGATGACCTCCATCCTGCCGTCCTGGCGGTCCTGGTCTTGTAGCATGAAAATGGAAACCTTTGGTTGATTCCTCGGGACTCCGCGCCTGCGCTTGCCTCTTTAGCACCAAAGAGGAAACTTGCTGTACTGCGCCCGCTGGCGCCTGCCTGGCCTTGGTCATCATGGCTTGCATCATCTGAACCTCATGAGGTGAGGGCTTGCATAGGAATCTCCGCTCCTCAGGAGCCAACCTAAGGAGGCCGCTCCTTCTGGAGGTCCTGGCGTCGTCCGCCTCGCGAGGGTCTTGTGTCGTCGATGCTGAAGATGGGCTGTACCAGGCCGTTGATTGAGCCACGCCATGGGCCGCAGGCAGGCAAGTCTGGGTACCCCGGTTCCGAGTACGTCGACAGTAGCCCCCGGGCCCAAGGCGCGCTCGGACTTGGCTTCGAGGCAAAGCCAAAGGGCAAGGGCAAAGCGCCGTGGGCCCCAACCGCATGTGGACCCGGTCGACGCGTGGCGCTTGATGGGACGTGGGCGTCTCCGCTTCCCCACGCTGCCTCGGCAACCGTCCTGGGGTGACAAAAAGGCTGGCGCCTGCCACTGAGCCTTCATTGCCTTCCTTTCACCTTGCCCCAGATCCCTTTCTCTCCCTGCTCAGAGCGCCTCCGGATCTGCCGACCTCTCCCCAAGCTTGCCACCGATGACGACCGAGAAGGCAAAGCCCGTCGCTCCTTCGACACGCTCGGCCTCCTCGCTTTAGCCGGCCCTCAGTGCATCCACCATCACCGAGGCGAAGCACCTCGTCGTCGTGCTCCCGCTGACGGCGAGCAACGACAACGAGGGTAGGGAGATAGTGCTCCGGGTCGGCTCCGCCGGGTGAGACAGCTTTGGGGAAACCTTCTACCCCTTCTTCTTGCATAGCGTCTTCGCAGGGCTCGTCCGCCTTTCTCCAATTTCTTCTTCGCAGTCCTCAACCATTACCAGATCTGCGCCCTTCATCTCCATCCCAACTCCATCCTCCTCCTATCGATCTTTGCCTTCTACTGCGAGGCGTTTGTTGGGATGGCGCCCTCCGTTGCGCTGCAAGCCACTTCTTCTATCTATGGATGTGTAGCATGACCCAGTGCTCCGGGTGCATCTGCTTCGTCGCATCCCATGGCAGCAACGCGATCTCGAGGGCCGGGAAGAAGGTGGACAACTGCCGGCGCAAGTGGATCTTCAAGGACGCCAAGCGCTCTCACACTCGGCTGGAGCTGCCGACCACGATGCCAGTGAAGCTGGACCGGTGGGCTCATGAGAAGCTCACCGACCCCCGGGCGGTGCCGATGCTGGAGAAGATGATGGTGGACCTGGAGGCGGAGAAGTTGACAGGGGCCATGCTTGTCAGGGAGTTCCTGATGCAGCGCCTGGCTCCGCTCCAGGTGCACTCGCGCCCTTTGTGGAGTCTCAAGGGTGCGGAAGATGACCTCCGGCTAAGCCCGGAAGACTTGACCGATGAGGAGCTGAGCAAAGCCGTGCGCACTGATACGTCTCCAACGTATCTATAGTTTATGAAGTATTCATGCTATTATATTATCTGTTTTGGATGTTTATGGGCCTTACTAAACACTTTTATATTATTTTTGGGACTAACCTATTAACCGGGGGCCCAGCCCAAATTGTTGTTTTCTTGCCTATTTCAGTGTTTCGAAGAAAAGGAATATCAAACGGAGTCCAAACGGAATGAAACCTTCGGGAGAGTTATTTTTGGAACGGAAGCAATCCAGGAGACTTGGAGTAGACGTCAGGGAAGCTTCGAGGAAGCCACGAGGCAGGGAGGCGCGCCCTACCCCCTGGGCGCGCCCCCACCCTCGTGGGCCCCTCGTGGCTCCCCTGACCGACTTCTTTCGCCTATATATGTCCATATACCCTAAAAACATCGAGGAGCAGAATAGATCGGGAGTTCCGCTGCCGCAAGCCTCTATGGCCACCAAAAACCAATCGGGACCTTGTTCCGGCACCCTGCCGGAGGGGGGATCCCTCACCGGTGGCCATCTTCATCATCCTGGCGCTCTCCATGACGAGGAGGGAGTAGTTCACCCTCGGGGCTGAGGGTATGTACCAGTAGCTATGTGTTTGATCTCTCTCTCTCTCTCTCTCGTGTTCTTGAGGTGGTACGATCTTGATGTATCGCGAGCTTTGCTATTATAGTTGGATCTTATGATGTTTCTCCCCCTCTACTCTCTTGTAATGGATTGAGTTTTCCCTTCGAAATTATCTTATCGGATTGAGTCTTTAAGGATTTGAGAACACTTGATGTATGTCTTGCATGTGCTTATCTGTGGTGACAATGGGATATTCACGTGATCTACTTGATGTATGTTTTGGTGATCAACTTGCGGGTTCCGTAACATTGTGAACTTATGCATAGGGGTTGGCACACGTTTTCGTCTTGACTCTCCGGTAGAAACTTTGGGGCACTCTTTGAAGTTCTTTGTGTTGGTTTGAATAGATGAATCTGAGATTGTGTGATGCATATCGTATAATCATACCCACGGATACTTGAGGTGACATTGGAGTATCTAGGTGACATTAGGGTTTTGGTTGATATGTGTCTTATGGTGTTATTCTAGTATGAACTCTTGAATAGATCAATCCGAAAGAATAACTTTGAGGTGGTTTCATACCCTACAAAAATCCCTTCGTTTGTTCTTCGCTATTAGTGACTTTGGAGTGACTCTTTGTTGCATGTTGAGGGATAGTTATATGATCCAATTATGTTATTATTGTTGAGAGAATTTACACTAGTGAAAGTATGAACCCTAGGCCTTGTTTCCTAGCATTGCAATACCGTTTACGCTCACTTTTACCACTTCCTACCTTGCTGTTTTTATATTTTCAGATTACAAAAACCTATATCTACCATCCATATTGCACTTGTATCACCATCTCTTCGCCGAACTAGTGCACCTATACAATTTACCATTGTATTGGGTGTGTTGGGGACACAAGAGACTCTTTGTTATTTGGTTGCAGGGTTGCTTGAGAGAGACCATCTTCAACCTACGCCTCCCACGGATTGATAAACCTTAGGTCATCCACTTGAGGGAAATTTGCTACTGTCCTACAAACCTCTGCACTTGGAGGCCCAACAACGTCTACAAGAAGAAGGTTGTGTAGTAGACATCAAGCTCTTTTCTGGCGTCGTTGCCGGGGAGGTTAGTGCTTGAAGGTATATCTTTAGATCTTGCAATCGAATCTTTTTGTTTCTTGTTTTATCACTAGTTTAGTCTATAAAAGAAAACTAAAAATGGAATTAAGGGTGCCTCATATGCTTCATCTTTTTAATGTCTTTCGTGAAAATGATGGGAAGGAAAATTGTGCTCAAGTACTAGAAGAAGAATTACATAGAATGCTTGGCATAAAATATGTGAATGATGAGCATGATTGCAATGTTGTTAGTATGAATTCTTTGAATACCCATGATGCTATTGATATGCAAAGCCACAAGCTTGGGGATGCTATGTTTGATGAAGATGATATGTTTAGTCCCCCAAGTTTTGATTAGCAAATTTATTATGATGAAAGCATGCCTCCTATCTATGATGATTATTGTGATGACACGTATGCTATAAAGAATAAAGATAACCATGAACCTTGTCATCATGATTTTAATTTTCAATTGGATTATGCTTCACATGATAGTTATTTTGTTGAGTTTGCTCCCACTACTATTGATGAGAATAAATTTGCTTATGTGGAGAGTAGTAAAATTTCTATGCAAGTAGATCATGAAAAGAATGCTTTATGTGTTGTTTATATGGTTGAATTCATTCATGATGCTACTGAAAATTATTATGAGAGAGGATCATATGCTTCTACATATTGCAATAATACCAAGTTTCCTCTCTATGTGTTAAAAGTTTTGAAGTTATACTTGTTTTGCCTTCCTATGCTAGTTGGTTATTGTTCCCATAAGTTGTTTTCTCACAAAATCCCTATGAATAGGAAGTGGGTTAGACTTAAATGTGCTTGCCATGCGTTTCATGATGCTCTCTTTATGTTTCAATTCTTATCTTTTATACAAGCACCATTGAAATCGTCACGCCTAGCTAGGGGCGTTAAACGTAAGCGCTTGTTGGGAGACAACCCAATATTTACCTTTACTGTTTTTGTGTGTTCACATGATTAAGATACTGTAGTAATCATGTTTTATAGCTTTTGTTTCAATAAAGTGCCAGGTAGAACCTTTGGGAAGACTTGGGTGGAAGTTAATGCGATCTTGCTGTAAAAAACAGAAACTTTGTGCTCACGAGTTTAGCTGTCATTTTTTTTACAGAAGAGTGCTTTTAAGTTGATTCTTTTTGCAGAAGATTAATAGACAAATTCCTCAGGTCCACCAATTTATTTCAGAATTTTTGGAGTTCCAGAAGTATACGTTTGATACAGATTACTACAGACTGTTCTGTTTTTGACAGATTCTGTTTTCTATGTCTTGTTTGCTTATTTTGATGAATCTATGAGTAGTATCGGAGGGTATGAACCATATATAAGTTGGAATATAGTAGATATTACACCAATATGAATTTAGAATGAGTTCACAACAGTACCAAAAGTGGTGATTTATTTTCTTATACTAACGGAGCTTACGAGTTTTCTGTTGAGTTTTGTGTTGTGAAGTTTTCAAGTTCTGGGTAAAGATTCGATGGACTATGGAATAAGGAGTGGCAAGAGCCTAAGCTTGGGGATGCCCCGGAAGGCATCCCCTCTTTCGTCTTTGTTCATCGGTAACTTTACTTGGAGCTATATTTTTATTCACCACATGATATGTGTTTTTCTTGGAGCATCATTTTCTTTTGTTAGTATTTGCTTGTTGTTATTTAGAATAATGTTTTGCATCTCTATTTTCAATAAAAATGTCAAGGATAGCCTTTACCATGCTTATTTTACAAGTCTACATGTTGCTGTTTGAAAACAGAAAGTTTACCGCTGTTGCAAAAATTCCCTAGAAAAGTCAGAATGTGATAAAATGTTGAAACCTTTTTCATAATAAGCTCTGATAAATTTACTACAGTGGGAATTTTCTTTCATAATTTTTGGAGGTAGGGAAGTATGGATCTTGCTGCATTCTTTACAGACTGTCCTGTTTAGGCAGATTGCTGTTATGTTTGCATTGTTTGCATATGTTTGCTTGTTTAATGATTCTATTTGAGGATAGGAATATTAAATATGCATAGGCATATAGTATGCAATGTTGAATAATAATTTTAGTGATTTGCTACAGTAGAGTATGATAAGGTTTTTGCATTGGTTTATACTAACTTATCTCACGAGTCCTTGTTGAGTTTTGTGTGGATGAAGCTTTTGAGATTTAGGAAGACCATGATATGAGAGGAATTAAGGAGACACAAAAGCTCAAGCTTGGGGATGCCCAAGGCATCCCAAGATAATATTTCAAGAAGTCTCAAGCGTCTAAGCTTGGGGATGCCCCAGTTGGCATCCCACCTTTCTTCTTCGACAACTATCGGTTAGTATCGGTTGATCCTAAGTTTTTGCTTCATCACATGATGTTTGCTATTCTTAGAATGTCATTTTATTTTGTTTTGCTTGCTGTTTGAATAAAATATCAAGATCGGAAATTATTAAATGAGAGAGAGTCTTCACAAAGCCACATAATTATTTAACTACTCATTGATCTTCACTTATATCTTTTTGGAGTAGTTTGTCATTTACTCGTATGCTTCACTTATATCCTATGAGTAAATAGTTGAATGATTTGAATATCATAAATCTGAAATTATATATGTTTCATATGCTTATCCCATGGGGAGTAATGACTTCACATATAAGAAGTAGAGGTGGTAAATTTATTGAAGGTTAGCAAACATTGTATTGGTCACTTGAACAATTCATGAAAGAATATTGAGGGAAGAGAGATTTCACATATAAATATACTATCTTGGACATATTTTGTAACTGTGAGCACTCATTAAAATATGACATGCTAAAAGGTTGATGTTGGACAAGGTAATGGGTTATGTTTTCTTATATCTGAAATAAAGTATATTGTCATGGATCATTCAACATGCCGAGCTTGCCTTTCCCCCTCATGCTAGCCAAATTCTTTGCACCAAGTAGAGATACTACTTGTGCTTCCAAATACCCCTTAAACTAGTTTTGCCATGAGAGTCTACCATACCTACCTATGGATTGAGTAAGATCCTTCAAGTAAGTTGTCATCGGAGCGTGCAATAAAAATTTCTCTCTAAATATGTATGATCTATTAGTGCGAAGAAAATAAGCTTTATATGAACTTGTGATAGGGAAGAAATAAAAGCGACGGACTTCATAATAAAGGTATCTATCACAAGGGGTAATATAAAGTGACGTTCTTTTGCATTAAGATTTTGTTCATCCAACCTTAAAAGCTCATGACAACCTCTACTTCCCTCTGCGAAGGGCCTATCTTTTATTCTTGTTTTATTCCTTATGCAAGAGTCTTGGTGATCTTCACCTTTCCTTTTTACATTTTATCCTTTGGCAAGCACATTGTGTTGAAAAGATCCTGATATATATATATATATATATATATATATATATATATATATATCCAATTGGATGTAAGGCATCATGAACTATTATTGTTGACATTACCCGTGAGGTAAAAGGTTGGGAGGCGAATCCATAAGCCCCTATCTTTCTCTGTGTCTGATTAAAATTTTGAACCCATAAATATCATGTGAGTGCTAGAAATTGTGAAAGACTAAATGATAGTTGAGTATGTGAAGTTTGCTGAATCAAACCTCTGACATAGACCCTTCCTGAAAATAAGATGAATTGTAATTGTTTGATGACTAATAACACGGTTTGTTAGTTTTCAAGGAAGTTTATGATCTATACTTTAACATGTGAATAGCTTGTGTGGCACCCGGGCTCAGAGCAACCGGTTTACCATGCATTGCCAGCCCAGAGACCATGTCTTCTGCCAACACACAACATATTGGTACAGAAAACAACCGCTTTATTGATGCTAGCGGATCAAAGTTTATATTACAACAGGTGGCGAGGCCAAGCGGCACACACGGTGCGGCTGAACAATATGTACATTATTTAGTGAATATAAAGGGGGCCTCGATCATAACAACTACGCGGCAGCGGAACAACGTCGTAGCGGAACTCCTCATGAACGTTGCTACTGCTTCCTCCCCGCGGCATCCTATTGTGGATTTTTCCCAAGACAATGCAACCGAGATGAGAAAGATCCAAAAATAATTTTGGGGAAAAGCCAGCAACAAAGCCCGAGAAAAACCTAAATAACGAAGAAAATGCGGCGAATAAAATAGAGTTCCAACATAATTATACATAGACTCATCATGAAAAGTAAACAACATGCCAGGTTCAGCTACTCTCATACAGGAAATGAAACATCATGACTCGTACGACTACATCCGTACACCATCCTGATGACTGCGAATACTCAGAAGCTCTACTGCTCTGCTGGTGCTGCGGGGTCCTCTCCTGAAGCGGACTCGGATCCTGAACTGACAAGGTTAACTGGGACCTCCGGGTTAAAGGTAACACGATGACGCTGCCTCGAGGGCTCTCCCTCCGGGGCAGGTGTAGGGTGAAGCATCGGGGCTACAGGAGTAGTGAGAAGTGAAACCCACTCAGCAGGAGCACTGAGAGGATTAACGGTCGAGGCGCCCGAGCTACTCGGAGGAGTAACCGGTGAAATAGGGGAACTAGAACTGGCTGGAATATAAGGAGTAAATCCCAGGGAGGATGGAGCAGTGATAGACCTAGCAGAGGCTAAAGTAGAGGCTAAAGCAGTACGAGCACGAGTCAGCTCTCGAGGCAGCTCGTGGATCATAAGATAGCTAGCAATGATATAACGGGAAAGGTGGCTAGCAACACTATCAGACTCCGGATCAATGATAGGGAAACGGACACGACCATTGTCGTGCAGAGAAGGATAGTAGTAGAAACCTGGGTGGTTCTGCATCCGGACCTCGTTGTAACGAAGCTCGACAAGGACCTCGAATGCAGCAAACTGGACATCCTGAGAAGCGGTAGAAGCGAAACCGCTCCGAGAGGTACGAGTGTAAGTGCTGGAATCGGAATTGGTGCGCAGAGTAACCACCGTGTGGTACTCATACACTGAGTCTGCTAGACGCTCCCGGTACACACGATAGACTGGGTCGTCACCGAGGGGGTACAGCCGACGCCGCACATTACAAAGGAGATGCGGCGACGTGTACGGCATCAGCTGCAACTGGCACGGATACGGCACCGGAGCCATCTACACTCACAACCATTAGTAGGTTAGCATAAAGATAAAACAAGCGCATGCAATGCAACAACCAGCTACGAATGCTACCGGCACTCAACTTAAACTCGTATCTACCGTCCAGTTAACACATCGTAGTCTAGCATGTCCTACAGTCAGCGCGGCTCTGATACCAATCGTTGTGGCACCCCGGCTCAGAGCAACCGGTTTACCATGCATTACCAGCCCCGAGACCATGTCTTCTGCCAACACACAACATATTGGTACAGAAAACAACCGCTTTATTGATGCTAGCGGATCAAAGTTTATATTACAACAGGTGGCGAGGCCAAGCGGCACACACGGTGTGGCTGAACAATATGTACATTATTTAGTGAACATAAAGGGGGCCTCGATCATAACAACTACGCGGCAGCGGAACAACGTCGTAGCAGAACTCCATAGCACAGGGACACCAATGTGAACACGATCTAGACTCGAACGACACTCCTTTCCAACGAGACTTTCCTGAAATCTGGCATGACACGCCAGGTCAGTACATTGAATGTACTTGCAAGCTCACAACAATCATAAACATAATGACAAACAATATCATGATAATTATCCAATTATTAATAATGCCACAATATATCCAACATGCTGTGATCATGCTCTTGTGAGGAAAATCCCTCGTACTGTCTTACCAACGGTGATCTCTTGGATCTTGAACGTACCAGCCTTGTGGTCTTAACTCAGATTACCTCTTGATCTTTCCGGCGATCACAGCCACGACCAACACTTGGTCTCAAACATCAAGATGGCCTTCCCGCCATCACCAATAGTGCAAAGTTCATGACTTAGTGTGCAAAATTAATTAAACGTTGACCCATGGTGTGACCTACTTTCGAGCGTGTCCGTAACCGTGGACTCAGCTATCGATAGATTAATACACTCTGCAGATGTAGCGCATTGTACCCACACCACAGAAACCATGGCCTCGCACTCCCATTCGGGTGGACCAACGGCATTCCGACGAAACCCCTCCATTGCCATGACACTCTCCCGACCACTCCGACTCACTCCCCATTGGGCTAGTCCTGGGTGGCCCCGTGTCTACCAAAGACACCAGCGACCACCGTCGTGGCCAAAACATAAACGTCCCACACGGGGACACGGTACCATAATCTCAACAACGGGCACACAAGGTTATGTCTGCTTACCGGGCCAGGGTACCGCACGCCCATAACCTTCCCTCGTTGGAGGCACCGACCAGAGGCATGACAACGGACCGAATAAAGGCCTTCCCATAAAGGCAAATGTGGTTGCACTGGGAAAAACTCGATTCAGTGGCACCATGACCCGGTTAATGATATATTCAAGTTGGGTTATTAACAGGTTCAACTTAACGTGAAAGTAACCGATGTCATAACATGCCATGCAAGTGCAACACAAACATATGCATCATATATCATCGGAAATAACTGGGTCAACTATATCCACACTAAGCATAAACATCAACAACTCATGGCACTACTCTGGTTAGGATTAAACCTCACTTTAAACAGAATCTTTTCTAGCAAATTTATCATTTTTCTCATGCAAGAAAAATAACTTCAAATAATTACTTATATTCATAACTATTTTACTTCTTCATAACAAAATCTACTTCTGGTTACTTTACCAACTTAGTTAGCTTCAAACTTTCTGTAAACTAAGCATGACAACATAAACAAACAACCAACAGAATATAAATAATATAATAGTGATTTAAATGCATGGATTAAATTATTCATTCAAGTTGTAGAAATCACAAATATTGTAATGGCACCATGAAAATGTTGTTGTGGCTTGCCTTAGCGCAGATGAGGTTCACAAGCCTCCTAGTGATCCTTAAGACAAGCTTCACTTTCTGAAAATATTTATAAACACAAAAAGAAAACATCAAGAACCCCTTTGAAATTCACCAGAAAATCTAGATAGCAGAGAAAAATCTCATTTTTGGTGAGCTACTAGATTTCTTCACAAAGAACACAATGCAAAAAGAATCAATTCATTTGGACTTATGGTTAAAGAGTTTTGGCTATTTGAAGCTCTCTGGAAAAATGAAATTTTGAATTTAAATAAAAACAGACTGGGGGTGACGTCGAAGGCGTAAAGCCTCGCGGGCGCCACCACTTGTACCGCTTCGCGCGCGTACTGAGTGGCTGACTAGCGGGCCCCGCTAGTCAGGTGAGAGGGAGGGGGAGACGGAAACAGAGGACGGCGCGGTTTCGCCGGAGCACACGCCGGCGAGGAGAGCTTCTTGGCCAGAACGAGAGGGAGGGATTGAAAGAGGAGACGGACACGCACCTGCCTGTACCCGTAGAGTAGCTAGGGGTGGTCGGACAGCGTCGGAAACAGCCTCTCTAGCGGAGACAGAGAGCAGAGGTCGCCGGAGATAAAGACGACGGCGACCAAAGGCGACTCCGGGGGCTCCAACCGGGCGGCACCACCGAGGCACGGCGGAGGCCCTGGAAGGGAGGCCCGAGCCTGGGAGGGGCTGGAGCTACGAAAATGACCCGAGGGGATCGCCGGCGAGCTCGAGCTCGGGGACGGCGGCCCGCGGCCTGCCCAGCCGGGCTACGGCTTCTACGAGATCGTGGAGTGTGTGTGAGGAGTGGATGGTGCTCGAGGAGGCTGGGGAGGGCTCCATTTATAGCCGAGCGTCGAGGGGGATCGGGCTCCGCCGATGGACACCTGGACACGGCGCCCAGCGACGAACGGCGTCAGCGAGAGGACGAGAAGGCGACGCAGCTCACGCAGGAACGGTGGGCGAGCGGGGACGAGCACAGGGGCACGGGGGTGACGACGAGCACAGTGCGCAACGCACTGTTACGTTGGCCGGACCACGCCCGTGCTCGCTGCAGCGAGCTCTGGCGTCGGCGAGCGCCAGGAGGGAGTTAAGAGGGTTTGGACGAAGATTGTGGCGAAGTTTGGCAAGCTTAGGCAGTGGGGGCAGCGAGCACGCGCGAAACAGAGCGCTCGGCGGCACTCAGAGCGCGGCGACAGACAGGTTGGCATCATGCACAAGCGTGGTCACCGCGTGAACTCTGACCTCAGGCCGACCTAAGCCAAAACTTCATGTCTGGCATGTTGTTCGTGGTAGTTTTAGTGGTTACTACACTTGGGTTTGATCGCAGGTGCAGTAGAATAGATTTCAACTGCCTGGTAAGTTCCTGGATAGTAACTTTGAGAGCTTACTGTGGTCAAACTACTAGGAGTTGGGAGCTGGGCTTTGGAGGTTAGCAATCATCTACTAAGGTGATGATGCACAAGAAGAATCAGCCACAATGGAGCAAGTAAAATGGTAGTTGCTGTAGAAACCACCATTTCTGTCCAGAACAGAAAATATTTTCTGTAGCAAAAATATTCCAAAAAGTGATGAAATATTTTTGCTCAGGAAGGTGTCCTAGGGTTCAAAGAATATTTGTGAATTTCCTCAGATTTTTGTGGGCAAGAAAAAATGGTGTTGCTTTGGAGCACATTGAGCTAGCTAGGGTTTAAGAGAGGGAAATGAATATTTTTCATTTAAGAAAAATATTCAAAATATTATTTTGAGGTGAACCAGAGAGGAAATGATAGTTAGAGAGGGAAATGAGGTACTTGGGTGAAAGTCAAGGGGTACCCAAGTGTTTAAGTCCATTTGAAAAGATTCAGAACTCCAAATTTCAAAATCAAGCCAACTGAAAATCAGGCAAAGAGAAGAGGGCAAAAACCAGGCTGTCACAGCTAGTTACTTGATCATGAGAAGCTTTATGATATGAGCTACTGTTATGACATATAATGATGCTAGAAAAGGTGATTGAAATTATCATTGATCAAACTTGTGCACCTGCTAGCATTCACACTTCATAAATTATTTCTTTTATCATTTACCTACTCGAGGACGAGCAGGAATTAAGCTTGGGGATGTTGATACGTCTCCAACGTATCTATAATTTATGAAGTATTCATGCTATTATATTATCTGTTTTGGATGTTTATGGGCCTTACTAAACACTTTTATATTATTTTTGGGACTAACCTATTAACCGGAGGCCCAGCCCAAATTGTTGTTTTCTTGCCTATTTCAGTGTTTCGAAGAAAAGGAATATCAAACGGAGTCCAAACGGAATGAAACCTTCGGGAGAGTTATTTTTGGAACGGAAGCAATCCAGGAGACTTGGCGTAGACGTCAGGGAAGCTTCGAGGAAGCCACGAGGCGGGGAGGCGCACCCTACCCCCCTGTGCGCGCCCCCACCCTCGTGGGCCCCTCGTGGCTCCCCTGACCGACTTCTTTCGCCTATATATATGTCCATATACCCTAAAAACATCGAGGAACAGAATAGATCGAGAGTTCCGCCGCCGCAAGCCTCTCTAGCCACCAAAAACCAATCGGGACCCTGTTCCGGCACCCTGCCGGAGGGGGGATCCCTCACCGGTGGCCATCTTCATCATCCCGACGCTCTCCATGACGAGGAGGTAGTAGTTCACCCTCGGGGCTGAGGGTATGTACCAGTAGCTATGTGTTTGATCTCTCTCTCTCTCTCGTGTTCTTGAGGTGGTACGATCTTGATGTATCGCGAGCTTTGCTATTAAGTTGGATCTTATGATGTTTCTCCCCCTCTACTCTCTTGTAATGGATTGAGTTTTCCCTTCGAAGTTATCTTATCGGATTGAGTCTTTAAGGATTTGAGAACACTTGATGTATGTCTTGCCTGTGCTTATCTGTGGTGACAATGGGATATTCACGTGATCTACTTGATGTATGTTTTGGTGATCAACTTGCGGGTTCCGTAATATTGTGAACTTATGCATAGGGGTTGGCACACGTTTTTGTCTCGACTCTCTGGTAGGCACTCTTTGAAGTTCTTTGTGTTGGTTTGAATAGATGAATCTGAGATTGTGTGATGCATATCGTATAATCATACCCACGGATACTTGAGGTGATATTGGAGTATCTAGGTGACATTAGGGTTTTGGTTGATATGTGTCTTAAGGTGTTATTCTAGTACGAACTCTTGAATAGATCGATCCAAAAGAATAACTTTGAGGTGGTTTCGTACCCTACAATAATCTCTTCGTTTGTTCTCCGCTATTAGTGACTTTGGAGTGATTCTTTGTTGCATGTTGATGGATAGTTATATGATCCAATTATGTTATTATTGTTGAGAGAACTTGCACTAGTGAAAGTATGAACCCTAGGCCTTGTTTCCTAGCATTGCAATACCGTTTACGCTCACTTTTACCACTTCCTACCTTGTTGTTTTTATATTTTCATATTAGAAAAACCTATATCTACCATCAATATTGCACTTGTATCACCATCTCTTCGCCGAACTAGTGCACCTATACAATTTACCATTGTATTGGGTGTGTTGGGGACACAAGAGACTCTTTGTTATTTGGTTGCAGGGTTGCTTGAGAGAGACCATCTTCAACCTACGCCTCCCACGGATTGATAAACCTTAGGTCATCCACTTGAGGGAAATTTGCTACTGTCCTACAAACCTCTGCACTTGGAGGCCCAACAACGTCTACAAGAAGAAGGTTGCGTAGTAGACATCACGCACCTTGCTTGAGAAGGACCCGGGCGGCCTCCCAGAGGCCTACCTCCCGCTGTACCGCCGCGACGACGGGGCGGAGGTGGCCGCCGCCATGCCTGCCTTCAATGAGCGGGGGCTCATGCCGCTCACACTCCCCAAGCTTCCGTACTCCCCGGTGCCGGTGTCCTCCGGCGAGGGCTCCGGGGAGGAGGGGAAGGAGGACTCGGAGGCGACCCTGGAGGGGGTGGGGGAGACCTCTCCCCACGGCAGAGCGATCTCCTCCGTGGCCTCTCCGATGATGATGACGCTGGTGAGTACCTGGTCGAGGGTTCCCCGCGCTCCGCCGGGGTCGTGACAAGGTCCGGGGGCACCCCCTCTGCGGAGGCCGGGGCGAGGGACCCCGAAGAAGGGTGAGGCGGCGCTGCTTCCCAGGGGCGACACACCCGCCTTGCTGCCGGTCGCCGCTACTCCAGAGCCAGCCGCCCCGCGCCCGACTGATCCTGAGGGCACGGCAAGGCATGTGCCCAAGAAGCTCGGAGGCGCCGCGCTCCTGGCCAAGAGGAGGGCGTACGTTGCTGACGACGAGTAAGTATTTCACCTTGTTTCTGCTTCCTATCCTTGATGCTGTGCTCATGGCATCCTCGTCCTGATGGCCAGGCTGCAGCCGGTGATGAAGAAGAAGGAGGAGGAGGCCAGGGCCTCCGAGGCCCTGTGACCAGCCGTGGCTGCTGCGACCCCGACACGGGAGGAAGAGGCCGCCTCACGTCCACCCATGACGGGGCGAGCCTCCCGAGGCTTGGTGGCCCAGCCTCAGGAGAAGGTCACCTCCGTGGTGAAGCAGGCTCCGGGGGCGTCCGTCACCAGCGCACCCGCTGGGGGTCCGAGGGCTCCGGAGCCCCCTGTCGTCCTTGTTGCCGCAGCGTCGCTAGCCCAGGCGCCGGTGCCACCTCCTCCCCAAGCCGTCGCGCTGGCGGACCCCGGCTCCTCTGTCGCGCCCGGGGCTTTGGAGGAGGCCTTCACTACACTGGACCGGCTCCGGGCTGACCTTCAGGGCACCGACCGGCGCGTGCCGACGGGGCATCTGGGGCTGGTCTCGAGGTGGCTCCAGGCTGACTCGTCCTTCAGGGCGGCCTGGGGCCAGGCCGATGCTACCGCTACAGAGGGCAGGAAGGAGGCCAGCGAGGCTACGGCGGCTCGCGACACAGCGCTGACCGACACAGCATCTGCCAAGGAACGCTGCCGCATGGTGGAGGCCGAGCTGAAGGCCCTCCGCGACGAGCATGCCACCCACACACGTCGTCTTGAGGAGCAGGAGGAGGAGCTGAAGGCCCGGGCGACTGCGCTCACCGACCGCGACGCCGAGCTAGAGCAGGCAGCCCAGGAACAGGCGACGGAGCGCAGCCGCCTGGGGAAGCTGAAGTAGGAGAAGGAGGCGGCCCAGGCGTCCTAGCCAAGCTCGTCTCCGAGGAGAAGGCTTGGCTGGAGGCCAGGGAGAAATTCCTTGCGGCGGCTGAGAAGGCGGCTGCCGCGGGGCGCGACGCCTTCGTCTCCCTCGAGCAAAGGTCCCGCACAGCCCTGCAGTCCCTCTACAGGGAAGGGTACGAGGAACCGCTGGCGACACTGGAGGAGGGCCCCGCCGGGCTGTTCCCCAAGCTTGCCACGATGCTCGAGGGCATCGTCGCCGGGGTGGGCCCCCTGGTGGAAGCGGAAGCTCGCGCGCTTTTCACCTCAGCCGCGACGTGGATCTTTAGCCACCTCCACCTTCGAGACCCAAGCTTCGAACTTGGCGTGTTGCTTGAACCCGTGGCCCCTGAACTGCAAGATGCTGCCGCTGAGGCCATGGGGAAGCAGGTGGAGGCCCTGTTGTAGGAGTTCCTCTGCGTCGACCCCGCGACTGCAGCAGCCGGAGCCAATGGTGAAGATGGCGGCGACGTTGTCGACGACGGGCCTCCCCGCGCAAGCGACGGTGGCGTCCGAGGCTGAAGAGGATGTTCGAAGGCAGCGCTTCCTCCTATTTTATCCCTGCAACATTTACCGTGCCTTGTGGAGGCATGAGAACTTCTACTTTGAGTTTTTAAGAGACAATATGTTTTGTAATAACTTGCAAGGATTTCACGATTTCCTTTCCGTTTGCTTTAGTGTTCTGCGTCGGCAGGGCCCGGCCCCGCGCATGCCTCAGCCGTCGTTGGGTCGTCCGGATCACCAGGACGAGACCAAGGGGTTAGGGGCTACGCAACCAGTGAGGCCCCTAAGTCGCGATGCTCAGGCGTCCCCCTTGACGTATGAATAGCCCTCAGGAAGGAGATGTGAGTGTAGGTTTTAGCGTTCTGCGTCGGCAGGCCCGACCCCGCGCATACCTCAACCGCCGTTGGGTCGTCTGGATCACCAGGACGAGACCAAGGGGTGAGGGGCTACGTGATCAGTGAGGCCCCTGAGTCGCGATGCTCAGGGGTCCCCCTTGACGTACGAACAGCTCTGCATACCTTTCCTTGCCAGGCTTTCGCTAAGGAGGAACGCGAGAAGACCAGGTCCAAGGGACCTGGTGAGGTGGCGTACACCAGGCGTAACCTGAGCATAGACCCCGTGCCCAGCCCCCTCGTGCGACCTTCCTGAGGGAAAGTAGCATGGTGAGGCTGAGCGGCGAGCCTGGTGGCTCTCCTGAGGTTATTGCAGCCGCTAGGTTGCCCTCAGTTGTTTATTCACCAGCGCGGAGCATGGTGCTTCCGCTCTTGCATGGGCATAGCCGCTCCTCGACCGTGTCGTCCGCCAGCACGGAGCATGGGGCTTCCACTGGTTCATGGGTGGGAGCTCCCTCTCGGGGGAGACTGGGGGGCGTGTACAGCCCCGTCCTGACACGTGGCTTGCACGACAGGACTAGATGAGGTGTATATGGGCACTCGTGAGCCAGCGCGGGACTCACAAGGCCCTACCTCAAGGCGAGCTGCGCCTGAATTTGGTTCGAAACATTTGTGAGGGTCCTGCGAGATGTTTAGGCAGCCTACGCCGAGTGAATCTCTTGTGGATATCGCATGAGAAGGCCAAACACCAACGACCCCAGGAGGTGACGTGAATGGGGCCGGCCCGCCAAACAGAGCTCGGCCGTTGGGTTTGTCGATGCTGCAGGCACGGACCCAAGCACAGACATCGTGCCCAGTCTTCTCATACGAAGGTCCTGAAGAAAGACAATCGTCGCGCGGCTCCCGCGGTGGCGAGGCACCGGGTCGCGCGCCCTAACTTATCCGCTCCCGATTAGCTCATGCGAGAACAAGGCACCGAGGACCATGGGAGGTGATGTGCACGGGAGCTGACCCACGAGCTAGAGCTCAGCCACTTGGGTTTAGAGACGCTGCAGGGACGGACCCGAGCATAGACGATGTGCCAGTCCTTAATCATGAGGCGGTGGTGGGTGGGTTTGCAAGGGCGTACGACGTTCATGGTGACGAAGCACCGGACAGACAGGTGATAATCATAGAGCAACTCATGGAGGGGTAAGGCCAGTTCTGATAGATGCAAAGAACTATACATGCCGCAAGGACGGACCCGTATGGCTTGGGGATAATGCAGCCCGAGGGGCGCCCCCAACTGAACAAACCAAAAAGCGTCACCTGGCACTGTTGCTGAAGAGGTGTGGAGTAGCTGAAGACGCATGCCGCAGAAGTCGTTCCTCACGAGCCATCCAAGCCCTGAGCATCGTGAGGCTCCGGAGGCCCGGAGGGCTCGCGAGGGTCCCGCGGCTCCTCTGATAGGATCGCCTGGTGCCTGGCCTCGTGAGCCGCCAGGATGCCCCGCATGTAGCGCTGGTGCATGGCAGCCCTGTTCAGCAGACCGAAACGCATGCGAACGTAGCTGTGAGGGGGGCCCTCGCACCGACCAACGTGGGACGGCCAGAAGAGCTCCAGAGACGCGACTCTATTAAGCCCTGGGATGGTGACGCAGACGCGCAGCTCCCTGCCCCCGTCAGGGGCGGGAGCTGTGCTGGGGGTGCCGGGAGACGCTCGCCTCGCATGGTTCTTGCCTCCTGAAGCTCCTTGACTGCCTAAGTGATGTACTCCTGAGCGCCTGGTGCCTCGCGCCCTACGCTCTCCACACGGAAGCGCGCGTTGAAGCACGCCTCCACATGGTGCCCGAACGCCTCCCTCGTGACGCCGACCAGCTCTGAGGCCCTCCAGAGGAGAGCCCTCGAACCCAGCCTGAGAGGGACGCCGGGCGCGCCTTCCGAGAGGGGAAGGCGCCCCGTCAGTGGGCGTAGGTCCTGAAGCACGATCGTCGGACGCCCAGTCCTCCTGAGGTCCTTGGTGGAGCAGCTGCTACTTCTTCTTGGGGATGACCTTAGGAGGATAGGTGGTGCCCTCATCATCTGGGTTCTCGACTGCTGCAGCCTGGTAGGCGCGCTCGAGTGAGCACACTGAAACAAAATATGACCTAGGCAATAATAAAGTTTTTATTTATATTTCCTTATATCATGATAAATGTTTATTAATCATGCTACAAGTGTATTAACCAGAAACTTGATACATGCGTGGATACATAGACAAAACTCAGTGTCCCTAGTATGCCTCTACTAGACTAGCTCGTTGATCAAAGATGGTTAAGTTTCCTAACCATAGACATGTGTTGTCATTTGATGAACGAGATCACATCATTAGGAGAATGATGTGATGGACAAGACCCATCCGTTAGCTTAGCATAATGATCATTAAGATTTATTGCTATTGCTTTCTTCATGACTTATACATATTCCTTTGACTATGAGATTATGCAACTCCTGAATACCGGAGGAACACCTTGTGTGCTATCAAACGTCACAACGTAACTGGGTGATTATAAAGATGCTCTACAGGTGTCTCCGAAGGTGTTTGTTCGGTTGGCATAGATCAAGATTAGGATTTGTCACTCCGAGTATGAGAGAGGTATCTCTGGGCCCTTTCGGTAATACACAACATGATAAGCCTTGCAAGCAATGTGACTAATGAGTTAGTTGTGGGATGATGTATTATGGAATGAGTAAAGAGGTTTGCCGGTAACGAGATTGAACTAGGTATGAAGATACCGACGATTGAATCTCGGGCAAGTAACATACCGATGACAAAGGGAATGACGTATGTTGTCATTACGGTTTGACCGATAAAGATCTTCATAGAATATGTAGGAACCAATATGAGCATCTAGGGTCCGCTGTTGGTTATTGACCGGAGATGTGTCTCAGTCATGTCTACATAGTTCTCAAACCCGTAGGGTCCGCACGCTTAACGTTCGATGGCGATTTGTATTGTGAGTTATGTGTTTTGGTGACCGAAGATTGTTCGGAGTCCTGGATGAGATCACGGACATGACGAGGAGTCTCGAAATGGCCAAGAGGTAAAGATTGATATATTGGACGATAGTATTCTGACACCGGAATGGTTCCGGAGTGTTTCGGGTATTTATCGGAGCACCGGGAGGTTACCGAAACCCCCGGGGGAAGTAATGGGCCACATGGGCCATAGGGGAGAGGCAGGACAGCCCACAAGGGGGTGCCCCCCCATGGGGAGTCCTAATTGGACAAGGGGAGGGGGTGCGGCCCCCCTTCCCTCTCCTTCTCCTTCTCCTTCCCCCTTTCCCTCTCCGGTAAAAGGAAGGGGGGTCTGAATTGGACTTGGAGTCCTAGTAGGACTCCTCCCCACTTGGGGGCGTGCCTAGGCCGGCCTCCTCCCCTCTTCTCCTTTATATACGGGGGCGGGGGGGGCACCTCTAAGCACATCAATTGTTTCTTAGCCGTGTGTGGTGCCCCTTCCACCGTTTACTCCTCCGGTCATATTGTCGTCGTGCTTAGGCGAAGCCCTGCGCGGATCACATCACCATCACCATGTCGTCATGCTGACGAAACTCTCCCTCGACACTTTGCTGGATCAAGAGTTCGAGGGACATCATCGAGCTGAACGCGTGCTGAACTCGGAGGTGCCGTACGTTCGGTACTTGATCGGTTGATTCGCGAAGACGTTCGACTACATCAACCGTGTTAATCTAACGCTTCCGCTTTTGGTCTATGTGGGTACGTGGACACACTCTTCCCCTCTCGTTGCTATGCATCTCCTAGATAGATATTGCGTGATCGTAGGAAATTTTTGAAATTGCATGCTACGTTCCCCAACACACACGGCATCCTTTTCGTCACAGGCGACCGTGATGATGCCTCCGCTCCCCGGCATCTTGACGACGTTGTAGCCATGGTGAGTCACAGCCATAAACCTGGCCAGAGCCAGGTACCCAAGGATGGCGTTGTACGGGAGGTGAATGTGGGCGACATCGAAGTCGATGAGCTCAGTGCGGTAGTTATCACGCTTGCCGAAGGTGACAGGGAGGCGGATCTGCCCTATCGGGGTGGTGGAGCCGTCGGTCACTCCTGAGAAAGGCTTGGTAGGCAGAAGCTGGTCGTACGGCACCTAGAGCCTGTCGAACGTCTCGACGGAGAGGACATTGAGTCCCGCGCTGCCATCGATGAGTGTCTTGGTGATGAGGACGTTGCTGATGGTAGGCGAGCAGAGCATCGGGAGCGCGCCGGCAGTGGCCGCGCACTTGAGCTGATCAGTAGAGTCGAAGGTGATGGCGTACTTGGACCACTTGAGCGGACGCGTTGCCTCGAGCTTGGGGAGGGCCGCATTCACCTCGCGAGCGAACTGCTTGAAGATGCGATGGGAGGCAGGAGCCTGAGCGCCGCCTAGGATGCAAGCGATGGCACGAGGCTCTTGGAAGCCCCCAGCCCCACCATCTTGGTGGTGGTCATCATTCCTCCTTGGCGGTGGCGGCAATGGAGGAAGGCCAGCATTTCCCTGAGGACGGTCCTCACGAGGTTGATCTCTCTAGGGGCCCTTGCGAGGTGGGCCCTGCCAGCTGTCCTCATGAGGCTGATTGCGCCAGTCCTGGCAGGGGTCGCGGTTGTCCTAGCGTCCTGCGCCTCAGCCTACTCCACGGCCATAGCCTCGGTCGTTGCGGTCGGGGCAACGACCGAGGCGCCCGTCACGGATGGCCCTGAGCTCTTGGCAGTCATTGGTGTTGTGGTTGTGCACATTGTGGAAGACGCAGAATGGGCAGCTACCCTTGGATGACTCCGGGTGGTCGCAGTCGCGCTTCATCTCAGGTTCGGCCGTGAGCATAGCTGGACCCTTGTGCTTCACGTCCTTGGCCTTAGCCTTCTTGTCTTCTAGGTCGGCCTTCGGGAGCTCAAGGAGGGAGAGGCGACCTTCCTCGGCCCTCGCGCACCTAGTTGCCATGTTGAACATCTCCAGGGCCGAGCATAGGTCCTCGTGTATGGCAAGCTCTTCTTTCATCTTGACGTCTCGGACGCCATCGGTGAACGCCGAAATGATGGCCTCATCCGACACCTTGGGAATCTTGAGGCGAACGTTGGTGAAGCACTGGATGTATTTGTGCAAGGTCTCTCCTGGCTGCTGCTGGATGCGCCGCTGGTCACCCGCAGCGGGTGCGTGGTCGCGAGTGCCCTGGAAGTTGGCGATGAAGCACTCTCGCATCTCATCCCAGGAGGAGATCGATCCCGCGGGGAGGTTCAGGAGCCACGAGCGTGCGCCATCCTTTAGGGCCATGGGGAACCAGTTCGCCATGACTTTTTCGTCGCCGTTGGCCGCCTCGATGCTCAGCTCGTAGATCTGAATGAACTTGGCAGGGTCAGGGGTGCCGTCATAGCGCGGATGCAGGTCTGGCTTGAACTTCCCTGGCCAGACAACGCGGCGCAGCTCCGGGGTGAATGCACGACTGCCCGCCGAGGTCACGGGAACCCGTCGTGGAGGGGGAGCCTGGTCTTGGCGCTCGCGCACCAACGCCTCGGGCGGCACGCGGTCTTGACGTGGCGGTGCTGGGAGCGCATGCACCTCTCCTTGGGGCCGCTGCACCACCTGACAGCTTTCTTCGTCTCGCGCCGGCGCCCTGCATGGAGGGTCGTGCCATGGAGCCTCATGCCTTGGCTCGAGGATGACGTCTTGCCTCGGAGGTGGAGGAGGCGCACCGTGGGCCACGTCACCCGCGAGAGGCGGCGGGGGAGGCAGCGAGCGGGATGGTGTAGGGGCCTCTCCAGCAGCACTGACGAGCTCGGCGATGCGGTCCAGGCAGTCCTCGTAGAGGTCGTCGGTCGGGCGATAGCGCAGAAGCTCGCGTGCCATGAGCAACACAGCCTGCGCGTTCGCCGGCCCGCGACGAGCATGGGAGGACAAAGCGGTCGCCGGGGTCATCTATGGAGTGGTGGTGCGTTCATCACACCGCACAGAAGGCTGAAGCGACGAAGCCTGCTGCTCATTGGCCGCAGGGCCGGTGGCGGCGTTGGCCGCAGGCGATGGGGAACGACGGGGAGCACCGTGGCCTGCAGGCGCTGTCTGGGCGACGCGGGCAGCAAGGGCGGCCCGGCGCTCAGCTCGAACCCAACGAGCGTCGACCATGAGGACGGCGGAATGGCGGCGGATCAACTGATGAGAGAGAGGCTTCGATGCACCCCTATCTGGTGCACCAAATGTTGGATTCGGGGCTCCACAGGCCCAAGATAGATTCGAACTTTGGGGTGCGTGCGAAGAACTCAACCTCCCCAGTCTACCAACCCGTAGATCTCACGGCCGAACTGGATCAACTGGAATGGAAAGGGACACAACAGTTTACCCAGGTTCGGGCCACCTTGCGGTGTAATACCCTACTCCTGCTTTGTGGTGGATTAGCCTCGAGGTAGGCTGAGGATGAACTGGTACAAAGGGAGAACAACCTCAGGAGGTGTGTTCTTGTGTTTGTGTGAGTTGGTGAGGGTGCGGATGGTCTGAATGATCCTCCTCTCTATGGTGGTGGCTAGGCTATCCTTATAGTGGCCTTGGTCCTCTTCCCCAAAATGAAGGTGGGAAGGGATCCCACAACGACCGAAATCGAAGGGAGACAACTAGTACATCTTATCCTGACGAAAGGTGGTCTTCGTCTGCAAAGCTGCTGGTCGTGACGTCGTGGTGGGCTCGGAGATGACCTCCGTCCTGGCGGTCCTGGTCTTGTAGCACGGAAATGAAAGCCTTTGGTTGATTCCTCGGGACTCCACGCCCGCGCTTGCCTCTTTACCACCAAAGAGGAAACATGATGTACTGCACCCGCTGGCGCCCGCCTGGCCTTGGTTGTCATGGCTTGCGTCATCTGAACCTCACGAGGTGAGGTCTTGCATAGGAATCTCCGCTCCTCAGGGGTCAGCCTAAGGAGGCCGCTCCTTCTGGAGGTCCTGGCGTCGTCCACCTCGCGAGGCTTGGCCCCTCGCGAGGGTCTTGTGTCGTCGATGCTGAAGATGGGCCGTACCAGGCCATTGATTGAGCCATGCCATGGGCTGCGAGCAGGAAAGTCTGGGTACCCCGGTTCCCAGTACGCCGACACTAACCATGGACCTGAGTTGTCATTTGATAACGAGATCACATCATTAGGACAATTATGTGATGGACAAACCCAACCGTAAGCTTAGCATCAGATCGTTTCGTTGTTTGCTATAGCTTCTTCATATCAGGTATCAATTCCTTAGACCATGAGATCATGCCACTCCTGGATACTGGAGGAATGCCTTGTGTGCTATCAAACATCACTTCATAACTGGGTGATCATAAAGGTGCTCTATAGGTATCTCCGAAGGTGTCTATTGGGTTGCATGGATCGAGACTGGGATTTGTTGCTCCATGTGATGGAGAGATATCTCTGGGCCCTCTCGGTAATACAACATCATAAGAAGCTTCATGTGACTAATGAGTTTAGTCATGGGATCTTGTATTACAGAACGAGTAAAGAGACTTATCGGTAACGAGATTGAACTAGGTATGGAGATGCCGATGATCGAATCTCGGCCAAGTAACATATCGCCGGACAAAGGGAATAGCAATGGGATTGTCTGAATCCTTGATATCGTCGTTCAATCAATAAATATCTTTCTTGAATATGTAGGAACAAATATGGGCATCTAGGTTCCGCTATTGGTTATTGACCGGAGAGGATTCTCGGTCCTTTCTGCATGATTCTCGAACCCATAGGGTCGCACACTTATCGTTCGGTAGCGCTAGGGTAGTATTGAGATATTAATAGTGAAAAATACGAAGGTTGTTTGGAGTCCTAGATGGGATCCGGGAGGTCACGAGGAGCTCCGGAATGGTCCCAAGGAGCTCCGGAAAGTTGTTGTCGGGGTTCCGGGAAAATGTCCGGTTTTTTCGGTATTGTACCGAGAAGCCACTGGAAGGTTCCAGAGGGTTCCGGAGGGGTCCGGAAGTCCTAGGAGGGTTCCACCACGTCCCATACAGTAGCATGGGCTATAGGGGGGCGCCCTAGCCTTAGTGGGCCAGGGGAACCAGCCCCTACAAGGCCCATGCGCATGGGGGACGGGAAACCCTAAGGGGGAGGGCCTCCACTTGAATTGGAGGGCACTTCTCCCCCCTTGGCCACCGCCCCTACCTTGGGAGGAGGTCTACGGCTGCCACACCCCTCCCTCACCCCTATATATAGTGGGGAGGCACAGGGGGCAGCCATCCCTTCCGTACTTGCCCCGTCTCCCTCCCGTTACTCCTCCATGTTTCGTCAGCGCTTGGCGAAGCCCTGCCGGAGTTCCGCTGCCACCAGCACCACCACGCCGTCGTGTTGGTTCAGATCTCATCTACCTCCTCTCCATCCCTTGCTGGATCAAGAAGGAGAGGATGCCGCCGAGCCGTACGTGTGCTCAACTCGAAGGTGCCGCACATGCGGTACTTGGATCGCGACGTGAGTACGACTTGCCAACCACGATCTCTAGATCGTTAACGCTTTCGATCTATGCTACTTCTTGAGCTTGTGGTTATTTTTCCCTTGAAGAGGAAAGGGTGATGCAGCAAAGTAGAGATAAGTATTTCCCTCAGTTAAGAATCAAGGTATCAATCCAGTAGGAGGCACAAGCAAGTCTCCAATCTATGCACCTGCACAAACTAACAAGCACTTGCACTCAATGCGAAAAAGGGATTTTCAATCCCTTCACGGTCTCAAACAAGAGTGAGATCTAATAGGGATAGGTATAAAATATAAAAAAAGGCAAACTAAAATAAATCTAAATAAATTGTAGCAAGGTATTTTTTGGTTTTTTTTGGTTTATAGATCTGAAAATATATGATGGAAAATAGACCCGGGGGCCATAGGTTTCACTAGAGGCTTCTCTCTTGAAAGAAAACATATGGTGGGTAAACAAATTACTGTCGAACAATTGATAGAAAAGCGCAAAGTTATGACGATATCCAAGGCAATGATCATGAATATAGTCATCATGTCCGTGTCAAGTAGACCGACTCCTGCCTGCATCTACTACTATTACTCCACACATCGACCGCATTCTAGCATGCATCTAGAGTATTAAGTTCATAAGAACGGAGTAACACCTTAAGTAAGATGACATGATGTAGAGGGATAAACTCAAGCAATATGATGAAAACCCCATCTTTTTACCCTTGATGGCAACAATACAATACGTGCCTTTCTACTCCTACTATGTCACTGGGTGAGGACACCGCAAGATTGAACCCAAAACTAAACACCTCTCCCATTGCAAGAAAAACCAATCTAGTTGGCCAAACCAAACCGAAAGAGAAATACAAAGATATTTGATCATGCATAAAAGAGTTCAGAAAAGGATCAAATTATATTCATAGATAATCTGATCATAAATCCACAATTCATCGGATCTCGACAAACACACGGCAACAGAATATTACATCGGATAGAACTCCAAGAACATCGAGGAGAACATGGTATTGAAGATCATAGAGAGAGAAGAAGCCATCTAGCTACTAGCTATGGACCCATAGGTCTGTGGTAAACTACTCACGCTTCATCAGAAGGGCAACAAGGTTGATGTAGATGCCCTTCGTGATCGAAACCCCCACCGGCAGGGTGCCATAAAAGGCCCCAAGATAGGATCTCACGGGAACAGAGGCTTGCGGCGGCGAAAAAGTATTTTGGTGGATGCCTCTGGTGGTTTGGGAATATTTGGGTATTTATGGAGCAAGAATTAGGGTTGGACGACACCCTTGGGGCCCACAAGCCCTCAGGGCGCACTTAGGAGGCTTGTGGCCTCCTCGGCCATCTTCTGACCCCCTCTCCAAGTTTCGTGGATGTCCTCTGGTCCAAGAAAAATCATCGCAAAAGTTTTATTCCGTTTGGACTCCGTTTGATATTCCTTTTCTATAAAACTCAAAAACAAGAAAAAAACATAAACTGGCACTGGGCTGTAGGTTAATAGGTTAGTCCCCAAAATAATATAAAATAGCATATTAATGCATATAAAACATCCAAAATAGATAATATAATAGCATGGAACAATAAAAAATTATAGATACATTGGAGACGTATTAGTCTACAAGGATATGTAGACGCCACTCCCCTCTCATTGATGTACATCTCCTAGATTAGATCTTGGGTGTTCATAGGATTTTTTTTTGATTTTCATGCTTCGTTCCCCATCAGTGGCATCATGAGCTAGGTCTATGCGTAGATGTATATGCACGAGTAGAACACAAAGAAGTTGTGGGCATTGATGTTCAAATGGCTTACTTCCCTTGTCTTATTTGGATTTGGCGGTATTGTGGGATGAAGCGGCTCAGACCAACCTTACATGTCCACGCACATGAGACCGGTCCCACTGTTTGACATGCAACTTGTAGTGCATAAAAGTGGCTTTGCGGATGTCTGTCTCTCCCACTTTAGTTGAATCTGATTTGACAAGGGCAGTCCTTATAGAAGGTTAAAAGGCAACTTGTATATCACTGTTGTGGGTTTGCGTAGATAAGAACAGCTCTTATAGTTTGACCAAGCATCCACGTAAAAATTGCAACAACAAAGTAGAGGATGTCTAACTTGTTTTTGCAGGGCCTGTTGTGATGTGGTATATGTTGATGTATGAGATGATCATGTTTGTAATAGGTTCACGACTTGCATGTCGATGAGTACGGCAACCGGCAGGAGGCATAGGGTTGTCTTTAATTTATTGTATGACCCGCGTGTCAATAATTAACGCCATGTAATTGCTTTACTTTATCGCTATGCGTTAGCAATAGTTGGCAAGACGACCACGTGACGACTCATGATGGGAATGGGTCGACCCGGACCTGGCCTTGGACCTGGCCCTATGGCCCCAAGGTCAATATGTGAGGCCATGGGTCGGCCCATTTCATCAAAAGTTTGTGGCCTCATTGACCCATTGGGCACATGAGGCCGACCCAAAATCTAGTGAATTCACACTTACATCTCTGTTTACAAAGCAATAGCAAGGCGGGCAGTCTACAGTAGGACCAAAAAACTTTCTAAATCATATTGCTTCAATACTACCAGTCAAAACTTTCTAAGTCAATACTTAGTCAATACTAAGTATTTTGAATAGATATATAATTTTGGATGTCAGGTGTGTAAGGTCTTGTCTTGTCTTCCGGTGGAGTGGGCTACAGTAGGCTGGGCATTTAGAATGCGAACGATAAAGCTCTAATGCATTCAGGCAAGCTAATCAGAGAAATAATCCCTCAGTGCATTCAGGTGGCTGCTCACGGATTGGAATTTGCATATGTAAAAAAATGCTTTAGGCAGGACTGGCCACGGTAGCTCCGTCGGTGAATACAAGTAACTTACACAGTATAGTATCTACTGCCATATCAGAACGGGTCGACCCGTCTAACCCATCGGGTCGCACGGTGCCGGCTCCACTGACCCGTATATCTTTTAAGGCCAACCCACTTGGCCCATTGGCCTTGACTTTTTGGGTCGGGTCAGTGACCCGGCGGGCCGACCCAACTCATTCCCATCTTGAGTGACGACACGATGATGGATATCATGATGATGGAGATCGTGGTGTCATGCCGGTGATGATGGAGATCATGTCGGTGCTTTGGAGATGGAGATCAAAAGCACAAGATGACGATGGCCATATCATATCACATATTTTGATTACATGCGATGTTTATCATTTATGCATCTATTTTTCTTAGGACGATGGTAGCATTATAAGATGACCCCTTCACTTAATTTCAAGATAAATGTGTTCTCCCTAAGTATGCACCATTGCGAAAGTTCGTCGTTTCGAAGCACCTCGTGATGATCGGGTGTCATAGACTCTACGTTCGCATACAACAGGTGTAAGCTAGTTTTACACATGCATAATACTTGGGTTAAACTTGATGAGCCTAGCATGTATAGACATGGCCTCAGAACGCGGAGGACCGAAAGGTCGAACACGAGTCATATAGTAGATATGATCAACATGGAGATGTTCACCGCTGATGACCACCCCATCTCACGTGATGATCGGACATGGGTTGGTTGATATGGATTGTGTAAACACTTAGAAAACTTGAGGGATGTTGATTTAAGTGGGAGGTCACTAGTAATTTGATTAATTGAACCCATTATCATGAACATAGTCTAAATTGTCTTTGCAAAATTATGTTGTAGTTCAATGGCTCGCACTTTAGCTACCCTGAATTTTAATGCGTTCCTAGAGAAAGCTAAGTTGAAAGATGATGGAAGCAACTATGCGGACTGGGTCCGTAATTTGAAGATTATCCTCACTGCTGCACAGAAGGCTTATGTCCTCGAAGCACCGCTAGGTGTGCCACCCGCTCCCGCAAATCTGGATGCTATGAACGTCTGGGAGACTAGAAGTGATGACTACATGATAGTTCAGTGCGCCATGCTTTAAGGCTTAGAACCGGGGCTCCAAAGACTTTTTGAGCACCACGGAGCATATGAGATGTTCGAGGAGCTGAAATTGGCATTTCAGGCTTATGCCCGGGTGAGAGGTATGACACCTCCGACAAGTTCTTTAGCTACAAGATGGAGGAGAACAACTCCGTTATTGAGCATGTACTCAGATGTCTGGGTACTACAACCCCTTGAATCAATTGGGAGTTAATCTTCCAGATTAAGTAGCGATTGGTAGAGTTCTTTAGTCACTGCCACCAAGCTACAAGGGCTTTGTGATGAACTATAATATGCAAGGGATGGAGAAAATTATCCCCGAGCTCTTCGCAATGCTTAAGGCCGCGGAGGTAGAAATCAAGAAAGAGCATCAAGTGTTGATGGTCAATAAGACCACCAGTTTCAAGAAGGGAAAGGGAAAGAAAGGGAACTTCAAGAAGAATGGCAAGACAGTTGCCGCTCCCGTGAAGAAACCCAAGGCTGGACCCAAACCCGAGACTGAGTGCTTCTAGTGCAAGGAGAAGGGACACTGGAAGCGAAACTGCCCCAAGTACTTGGCAGATAAGAAGGCTGGCAACGTCAACATAGGTATATTTGATATACATGTTATTGATGTGTACCTTACTAGTGCATGTAGTAGCGCCTGGGTATTTGATACTGGTTCGGTTGCTAATATTTGTAACTCGAAACAGGAGCTGCGGAATAAATGAAGACTAGCTAAGGACGAGGTGTCGATGCACGTCGGAAATGGTGCCAAGGTTGATGTGATCGCCGTCGGCACACTCCCTCTACGTTTACCTTCGGGATTAGTTGTGAACCTAAATAATTGTTATTTGGTGCCTGCATTAAGCATGAAAATTATATCTGGATCTTGTTTATTGCGAGACGGTTATTCATTTAAGTCAGAGAATAATGGTTGTTCTATTTATACGGATAATATCTTTTATGGTCATGCACCCCTTGTGAGTGGTTTATTCTTGTTGAATCTCGATCGTAGTGATACACATATTCATAATATTGATGCCAAAAGATGCAAAGTTAATGATGATAGTACCACATACTTGTGGCACTGCCGCTTAGGTCATATTGGTGTAAAGCGCATGAAGAAACTCCATACTGATGGACTTTTGAATCATTTGATTATGAATCATTTGATACATGTGAACCATGCCTTATGGGCAATATGACTAAAACCCCATTTTCCGGAACAATGGAGCGGGGAAGTGACTTGTTAGAAATAACACACACTGATGTATGCGGTCCGATGAGTGCTGAAGCACGCGGTGGATATCGTTATTTTCTGACCTTCACAGATGATTTGAGTAGATATGGGTATATTTACTTAATGAAACACAAGTCTGAAACATTTGAAAAGTTCAAGGAATTTCAGAGTGAAGTGGAGAATCATCGTAACAAGAAAATAAAGTTTCTACGATCTGATCATGGAGGTGAATATTTGAGTTACGAGTTTGGTGCTCATTTAAGATAATGTGGAATTGTTTCACAACTCACGCCACCTGGAACACCACAACGTGATGGTGTATACTAATGTCGTAATCGTTTAGATATGGTGCGTTCTATGATGTCTCTTACCGATTTTCCACTATCATTTTGGGGTTATGCATTAGAGACAGCCGCATGAGATTTAAATAGGGCACTGTCTAAGTCTGTTGAGACGACACCGTATGAATTATGGTTTGGCAAGAAACCTAAACTATCATTTCTTAAAGTTTGGGGATGTGACGCTTATGTCAAAAGGCTTCAGCCTGATAAGCTCGAACCCAAAGCGGAGAAGTGCATCTTCATAGGATACCCTAAAGAGACCATTGGGTATACCTTATATCACAGATCTGAGGGCAAGATAATTGTTGCTAAAAATGGGTCCTTTCTAGAGAAGGAGTTTCTCTCAAAAGATGTGAGTGGGAGGAAAGTAGAACTTGATGAGGTAATTGTACCTTCTCTCAAACTGGAGAGTTGCACATCACAGAAAGCAATTCCGGTGATGCCTACGACAACCGGGGAGGAAGCTAATGATGATGATCATGAAACTTTAGATCAAGTTACTACTGAACTTCGTAGGTCGAACAGGGCATGTTCCGCACCAGAGTGGTACAGTAATCCCGTCCTGGAAGTCATGTTGTTAGACAACGGCGAACCTATGAACTATGAAGAAGCAATGATGAGCCCGGATTCTGGCAAATGGCCTGAGGCCATGAAATCCGAGATAGGATCCATGTATGAGAACAAAGAATGGACTTTGGTGGACTTGCCCATTGACCGGCAAGCCATTGAGAATAAACGGGTCTTTAAGAAGAAGACAGACGCTGATGGTAATGTCACCGTCTATAAAGCTTGACTTTTCGCAAAAGGTTTTCGACAAATTCAAGGAGTTGACTACGATGAGACTTTCTCACCCGTAGCGATGCTTAAGTGTGTTAGAATTATGTTAGCAATTTCCACATACTATGATTAAGAAATCTGGTAGACGGACGTCAAAAAGGGGTTCCTTAACGGTTTCCTTAAGGAAGAGTTATATTATATATGATGCAACCGGAAGGGTTTGTCGATCCTAAGGATGCTAACAAAGTATGCAAGCTCCAGCGATCCATCTATGGACTGGTGCAAGCATCTCGGAGTTGGAATATACGCTTTGATGAGGTGATCGAAGCTTATGGTTTTATACAAACTTGTGGAGAAGCTTGTATTTACAAGAAAGTGAGTGGGAGCTCTATTGCATTTCTGATAAGTATATGTGGCTGACATATTGTTGATTGGAAATGATGTAGAATTTCTGGAAAGCATAAAGGGTTGTTTGAAAGGAGTTATTCAAAGGAAGACCTGGGTAAAGCTGCTTTCATATTGGGCATTAAGATCTATAGAGATATATGAAGACGCCTAATAAGCATATGCTAATAAGACTTTCACAGAGCACAACCTTGACAAGTTTTTGAATGAGTTCAAAATGGATCAGTCAAAGAAGGAGTTCTTGCCTTATTGTAGGGTGTGAAGTTGAGTAAGACTCAAAGCTCGACCACGGCAGAAGAAAGAGAAAGGATGAAGGTCATTCCCTATGCCTCAGCCATAGTCTCTATAATGTATGCCATGCTCTGTACCAGACCTAATGTGTGCCTTACCATAATTCTGGCAAGGGGGTACAAGAGTGATCCAGGAGTGGATCACTGGACAATGGTCAAGATTATCCTTAGGTACCAAAAAAGGGCTAAGGAAATGTTTCTCGATTATGGAGGTGATAAAGAGTTTGTCGTAAAGGGTTACGTTGATGCAAGCTTTGACACTAATCAGATGACTCTGAGTCGCAAACCGGATATGTATAGTGGAACAGTCATTTGGAATAACTCCATGTCGAGCGTGGTAGTAGCATCTATAGTATAACATAGAGATTTGCAGAGTACACATGGATCTGAATGTTGGAGACCCATTGACTAAAACCTCTCTCACAAGCAAAACATGATCAAACCCCAGAACTCATTGTGTGTTAATCACATGGCGATGTGAACTAGATTATTGACTCTAGTGCAAGTGGGAGACTGTTGGAAATATGCCATGGAGGCAATAATAAATTGGATATTATCATATTTCCTATTCATGATAAATGTTTATTATTCATGCTAAAATTGTATTGACCAGAAACTTAAATACATGTGTGAATACATAAACTACACCGTGTCCCTAGTAAGCCTCTACTAGACTAGCTTGTTGATCAAAGATGGTTATGGTTTCCTAACCATGGACATGAGTTGTCATTTGATAACAAGATCACATCATTAGGAGAATGATGTGATGGACAGACCCAACCGTAAGCTTTGCATCAGATCATTTAGTTATTTGCTATAGCTTTCTTCATGTAAAGTATCACTTCGTTAGACCATGAGTTCATGTCACTCCCGGATACTGGAGGAATGCCTTGTGTGCTATCAAATGTCACTTCATAATTGGGTGATCATAAAGGTGCTCTACAGGTATCTCCGAAGGTGTCTCTTGGGTTGCATGGATCGAGACTGGGATTTGTCGCTCCGTGTGATGGAGAGATATCTCTGGGCCCTCTCGGCAATACAACATCATAAGAAGCTTCATGTGACTAATGAGTTTAGCCACGAGATCTTGTATTATGGAACGAGTAAAGAGACTTATCGTAATGAGAATGAACTATGTATGGAGATACTGACGATCGAATCTCGGACAAGTAACATATTGCTAGACAAAGGGAATAGCATACGGGATTGTCTGAATCCTTGACATCATGGTTCAACCGATAAATATCTTCGTTGAATATGTAGGAACCAATATGGGCATCCAGGTTCCACTATTGGTTATTGACGGAGAGGAGTCTTAGTCATGTCTGCATGATTCTCGAACCCGTAGTGTCGGAGTAATTGGACATGGGTATCCCGAAGACCACGAGACAATATTTCAAGACATCGGGGCTAGCAAAGCCCCTCAGTCCGACTGCCCGGCCGCTCCTGCCGGCTCCTCAGTCCGACTGCTCCACCCGGCCGGCTGCCAGCTGACCGACTGCATCGACTAGCCGGCTGCCAACTGCAGTCCGACCCGGCATCGACAAGACATCGACGAGACGGTCGTACCCGAGCACTATTCACGTGCCATCCCCGCCATCATGTATAGTGTCACTTGTCCCCTGGCACTATTTATGAAGTGACCTAGGGGACAAGCGTGACATGCACCATGCCTTACCCATGCCCACTAGCTAGCTTACATACTAAGCTACCCTCTCCTATAAAAGGAGACACACATCCATCCATCCATGGAGGGACTCACACGTACACACTCACACAAGCAGGCTAGCTAGCAAGAGAGCTAGCTAGCCATCCATCCATTCCCACGGGCAAGCTTGCCCAAGCACACATACGGCCATGCTCATGGCCGGCCACTAAAGCATGCCTTGTGCATGCATATATGGAGCCAGATGCCCATGGCACTGCCCCCAGATACAGCTCTAGGAGCACTTTGTACTGCCCGATGTACACCCCAGATATATATGCTCAGACATGCAGGAGTATGGGTATTATCTCTCCGGAGAGCCCCGAACCTGGGTAAACTAGCGCGTGCTACTCGCATACCCGCTCCCGGTCCTATCAGCAGCAGTCTTACCCTCACACAAAGCCCTTGTGGCATCTGTCGATTCACACCCCCCCCTGAGAATACCACGACAGTTGGCGCCCACCGTGGGGCGGTACTATGCTACCGCGCTGCTGCTGGTTTCGCAGTCCGGGCGGGACCATCTTCGCCATCACCACCGCGGCGTCGCGCCGTCCCTCCGATAGCGGTCGAGGGCTCGATATCGACACACCCTCGGAATGGCCGCGAGGGGCGGCGCGTCCTTGCCGTAGGCCTCGCCTTCGTCATCATCACTGCGGCGTCGCGCCGTCCCTCCGATAGCGGTTGAGGGCTCGATATCGACACACCCTCGGAATGGCCGCGAGGGGCGGCGCGTCCTCGCCGTCGGGACCATCTTCGCCATCACCGCCGTGGCGTCACGCCGTCTCTTCGGTAGCGCTCGGGGGCTCGACTTCGACCCGCCCCCGGAGCGGCCGCGAGGGACGGCGCATCCTCGTCGTCGGCCTCGCCGCCTCCGTCATCATCACCATTGCAACGCCGATCGTCCGTCCGCACACGCGCCGCGCGTGCGGTGCCTCGCTTCGGTCGGCCGTATCGGTGCGCGCGCCGTGCCACGTTGCTCGCGTCTGCTCCCCTCCATGCTCGTCTAGCTGCGGCCGTAGTGCGCGGTCGCTCCTCCATACACGCTAGCCAGCAAGCCAGTCAATCCTCATACCATGGTCGTACACTTCCTTACCTATGGTCAGATAATGCCATACAATAGTCAGACACTCCCCAGATGCAAGCCAGACACGCATCAGATTATAGTTGGATAATGGCCAGATATCTACGGCCAGACAATGCCTATACACTGAGCTCGCATTCGCTCTTCTCCGCTGGCGCAGATCTGCGTCCGTCTCTGGCCTCCTCTGCAGCTCCGTTCGGCTGGGCGACCACTGTTTCCACTCGCTGCCGGCGCGCAGTCCGCCAGCCGCCCCCGAGCGCTACCCCGACCCTGGCTTCCTTCTACTCCGCGCGAGCGCCGCCGACGGGCCACGCCCGAGCCCTCCGCCTCATGCTCGCGTGCTCCGCAGCTCCGCCACCGACTCTCCTGCCGCACCTATGACCGGCTGCGTGGCGCGCCTCGCGCGCCGTCTCGTCCTCCCCTTCAGCAGCGGTCGCGCCGCTCGGCGCCGTCTCCGCCGTCTGCGTCGAGTCCGGCTTCGCCCCGCAGCCATCACGCCGCCTCCCTCCCCGCGAGACCGCCAGCCGGCTCCGCGCCTCCGCGGCTGACTCCCCTG
>NC_057805.1:381318715-381321171 GCF_018294505.1 Triticum aestivum
GGCTGGCTCCTCGCCCCCGAACGGCTCCCTAGCATGCGGCTCCGCCTGCTGACTGCCGCCACTCGGCCCCTCCGCCCCGCCAGCTGGGTCCGCGCGCCTCGCAGTCGGCGCCTGCCGCGCTGGCTCCTGCGGTGGCCGGGTGCTCGTACGAGAGAGGGCCGACTGCCCAAGTCGGCTGCTCAGCCAGAAGAAGAAGAAAGAAAAGTCAACAGCTGGCTGCTAGCCCAAAAAAAAGAAAGAGAGAGAAGGAAAGAAGAGGTCGGCTGGGACAAAGAAAAGGAAAAACTCCGGCTATCCGTCCGCCTGCTTCGTCACTCGGACGGCCGGACGCGACCTGGCCTGCCGGTCCGCCTCGACGCCTGGCTGGTCGAACCTCGGCCCGAATCTCGGGGGCTACACCCGGCGGGTGCGATGACGCGCCCCCGCGAGGAGAGAAGACAGAGTAGTCGCTGGGAGATCCGGCCCGACTGTTCAGCAGTCGGCCCGAATCTTAGGGGCTACACCCAGCGGGTGCGCTGGCGCGCCCCCGCGAGGAGAGAAGACAGAGTAGTCGCCGGGAGATCCGGCCCGACTGCTCAGCAGTCGGCCCGAATCTCGGGGGCTACACCCAGCGGGTGCGCTGGCGCGCCCCCGCGAGGAGAGAAGACAAAGTAGTCGCCGGGAGATCCGGCCCGACTGCTCAGCAGTCGGCCCGAATCTCGGGGGCTACACCCAGCGGGTGCGCTGACGCGCCCCCGCGAGGAAAGAAGACAAAGTCGTTGCCGGAAGATCCGGCCCGACTGCTCAGCAGTCGGCCCGAATCTCGGGGGCTACACCCAGTGGGTGCGCTGGCGCGCCCCCACGGAGACAAGAGAAGAGTTTTGTCCGGTTGCCAGCAGCCGGCAGAAGAAGAAAAAGGGCGCTGCAAAACACCTCGCCGCCTGGCCGGTCGAGCCTGACCGGCCGGGACCCTCCTTCGAGCGACCGGAGGCTCGAAGGCTGCACCCAGCGGGTGCGCCGGCTCTCTTCGGCAAACTCCGCCTCGGCTACACGAAAACCAATGTGAGCTCCTCACCCGCAGGTTTTTTCACCGCGAGAGCACGGATAACCTCGAGCGATGCTCCGGGGCTATCTCCGCATTTCATTACAGTTGCATCACTATTCGCCCCGGCGCCAGCCAGAGTTGGCCCGGGGGCTGGCCGCTTGGCCTGAGACGTTAGTTCCCGCAGACGGCTTAGTAGCGTGCGCGGTATGAAAAGCCCACTCTTAGTCACAGACCGCAGAGCGGCTGTCCGACTGGCAAGAGTGAAAGCTGAAGGCCACCCACGCGAAAAACGTCCGGGAAGAAAAACGCTTCGGGCGACCCGACCGTTTTCTTTATGAGTATCTACTCGGTTAAATTCGCTCCCAAAGTCTGAGTATTGTACACTCCACTCCGCGGCCCACTCTCAGCCACAGACCGCAGAGCGGCTGTCCGGCAAGCGAGAGCACAAGCCAAAGAGCGGAGGGAACATGAAAGAGATGAAAGGGGGCTCGGACGAAACCGAGTCGGCACCCTCCGCATAAAACTTGAAGTGCTAAAAAGCAATCACTTGACATATCTGCATGGACTAACTTTCTCTTTTGCACGATCATTTCCATGAACACTCGCGAAAAACCTCCGCCCGACTTTGCCAAGTTGCCCGGAGGCTTGGGGGCTACTGTCGGAGTAATTGGACACGGGTATCCCGAAGACCACGAGACAATATTTCAAGACATCGGGGCTAGCAAAGCCCCTCAGTCCGACTGCCCGGCCGCTCCTGCCGGCTCCTCAGTCCGACTGCTCCACCCGGCCGGCTGCCAGCTGACCGACTGCATCGACTAGCCGGCTGCCGACTGCAGTCCGACCCGGCATCGACAAGACACCGACGAGACGGTCGTACCCGAGCACTATTCACGTGTCATCCCCGCCATCATGTATAGTGTCACTTGTCCCCTGGCATTATTTATGAAGTGACCCAGGGGACAAGCGTGACATGCACCATGCCTTACCCATGCCCACTAGCTAGCTTACATACTAAGCTACCCTCTCCTATAAAAGGAGACACACATCCATCCATCCATGGAGGGACTCACACGTACACACTCACACAAGCAAGCTAGCTAGCAAGAGAGCTAGCTAGCCATCCATCCATTCCCACGGGCAAGCTTGCCCAAGCACACACATACGGCCATGCTCATGGCCGGCCACTAAAGCATGCCTTGTGCATGCATATATGGAGCCAGATGCCCATGGCACTGCCCCCAGATACAGCTCTAGGAGCACTTTGTACTGCCCGATGTACACCCCAGATATATATGCTCAGACATGCAGGAGTAGGGGTATTATCTCTCCGGAGAGCCCCGAACCTGGGTAAACTAGCGCGTGCTACTCACATACCCGCTCCCGGTCCTATCAGCAGCAGTCTTACCCTCACACAAAGCCCTTGTGGCATCTG
>NC_057805.1:381321450-381332899 GCF_018294505.1 Triticum aestivum
CCGTGAGAATACCACGACACGTAGGGTCGCACGCTTAACGTTCGATAGCGCTAGGGTAGTATTGAGATATTAATAGTGGAAAATCCGAAGGTTGTTCGTAGTCCTGGATGGGATCCGCGACGTCACGAGGAGCTCTGGAAGGTCCTGAGGTAAAGATTTATATATTGAAAGTAGTTGTCGGGGTTCTGGGAAAAATCCAATTTTTCGGTATTGTACTGGGAAGCCACCGGAAGGTTCCAGAGGGTTCCGGAGGGGTCCGGAAGTCTTAGAGTGTTCCACCACGTCCCATACAGTAGCATGGGCTGTAGGGGGCGCCCTGGCCTTAATGGGCCAGGGGCTCCAGCCCCTACAAGGCCCATGCGCGTGGGGGAGGGGAAACCCTAAGGGGGAGGGCCTCCACTTGACTTGGAGGGCACTTCTCCCCCTTGGTCGCCGCCCCCTGCCTTGGGAGGAGGGCTAGGGCTGCCACTCCCCTCCCTCACCCCTATATAGAGTGGGGAGGCGCAGGGGCAGCTGGCCCTTCCGTACTTGCCCCGTCTCCCTCCCGTTACTCCTCCTCCACGTTCCGTCAGCACTGGGTGAAGCCCTGCCAGAGTCCCGCTGCCACCACCACCACCACCACGCCATCATGTTGGTTCAGTTCTCATCTACCTCCTCTTCCTCCCTTGCTGGATCAAGAAGGAGAGGATGCCGCCGAGCCGTACGTGTGCTAAACTCGGAGGTGCCGCACATGCGGTACTTGGATCGGGTTGTATCACGATGCGAGTACGACTACGCCAACCACGATCTCTAGATCGTTAATGCTTTCGGTCTACAAGGGTATGTAGATGCCATTCCCCTCTCATTGATGTACATATCCTAGACTAGATCTTGGGTGTTCGTAGGAATTTTTTTGATTTTCATGTTTCATTCCCCATCACGTTTTACATAAGTCTTGCAACCCTAAATCTTGAGATGCGACAAATAGGGTTTCTTCCCATTCCATAACCCATGGTGTCATATCAACTGACTTAGACAGTGCTCTGTTCAGTGTATATGTTGCTGTTTCAAGTGCATATCCCCAAAATGACAAAGGTAGATCGGTAAATGACATCATTGACCTCACCATGTCAAACAAGGTTCGCTTATGCCTTTCAGACACTCCTTTTATTTGTGGAGTTCCGAGAGGAGTAAGTTGTGAGACAATTCTACAATCACTTAGATGTTTGCTAAACTCATGATTTAGATTCCATGTTCTGATCGTACAAACTTTATCTTTTTGCCACAATGATTCTCAAGTTCGTTCTGAATAGTAACTTCAACATGCTCAAAGTTTATCCTGTTTATAAATTGACAATTTTAATTAATGTGATCATGACAGTTTAGTTCCTGAATGTGATCAGTTCACAGTGATCATGACAGTTTAGTCCCTATTTGAATTGATAGTGACATGCTCTCTATTTGAATGCACGTGCTCACAGTGACATGGATTTTCAGGGAAGCTTGTGCTCACGCCTACATCTTGACCGGGATCGATGCCCTTCTCTTCCATGTTGAAATCACCATATTGATCGACATGGCCTCCTCCAGGTATGCCTCTGACCTCTTCTACGGGTGGAGTGCAACTGAGGTCAAAATCCATGCCTCTGTCCTCCTGCAGGTATGATCACTCGCTAAGTATGCCTTTGTCCTTTTTAAGGAAGATCTAAAGCATTGGAGTTGCTGCTGCCTAGAGTTTCTGCCTATGTTGTTGCCTGAAGCTGTTGCCTGTGCTGAGTTGCTGATGTCTAGGTTGGATCTGGGGTAGAGGATCTGGATGGGAGCGAAGGAGCTGGGTGAGGGGCGGAGGTGGGGCAAAGGAGCTGGATGGGGCGAAGGAGCTGGGCCGAGGAGCTCAGTGACGGGCGGAGGTGGGGCGAAGGTGGGAGATCTCGCGAGCGGATGTAGGAGACGACCATGATTCAAATTTAGCGAGGGGCAGATATGTTGTTTCGCTCGTTTCGAATCTGGTCGGAAAAAAATTTAAATACATTTCGGTTCGAAGGGAGTACAACTGAAGTGAGCATGCAGCTGCACGCATCTTAATGCACGTGTATGATGGATTTCTCACCAGAAGGTACCAGCACCGTTGCGAACCAGTATGTGGTTGGGATGGTTAGGTGGACAGTGGTATCCCCAGCCCACCAGGGTTCAAGTCCTGGTGCTCGCATTTATCCTGGAATTAGTGAGAGGAGACGTTCCCATCGACTATGAGACGCCTACGGTGACTTCGTAAAATCTTAAGATGATATGCCGGCTCAGTCTCTCGGAGGTGCTCATAGGGATAAGTATGCGTGTGTGCGTTCATAGGGATGAATGTATGAGCGTTTATATGAACGTCTGCGTCTGTATTGTGTTCGAAAAAAAAGATAACAGCACCGCTAGAAAGGTCTTTGCGTTGCATGGCATAGGTGGGCTCTGCACGCCACAGGCCTAGGCACCAACCGGGCAAGCCAGCCCAACGTAGCCGTCTGCCAACGGGAACGGCCAAATCCTATTTGGCGCCTTTAGCGCCCAATAATAGTCATTTCACTAATGGGCGCATACCCCCTCATCGCGTTTGGGCCGACCCATTTTTATTTTTCTTCTCTGTTTCTAAAGCTCAGAAATTATGCGAGAGCCAGGATTTGGAGACCGCCTTATGGTTGATTCCTATTCGGCGCCTTATGCGCCCGATTCTTCGTATTCCGCAAACCGGCGCACACCCGCTGTCGGCGCTGGGTCGACCAATTTAGTTGGCTTTTTCTGTGAAAAACTGCAACAAAAATTGCACGGACGAGGTGATTCGATCCTGCGATCGGCTTGTCCTACATGGAGCGCAGTAACCACCACGGTAAAAGCATCTCTTGCTAATACTAACCCTCTTTCTCTCCCTTTTGTTCTTTACTTACTTTTTCTCTTTTCTTTTTGTCGTTTAGTTTCTCTTTTTTTCTTTCTAAAATCAGCGAAACATTTCTCAAAATCCGTTAACTTTTTTCAAAATTACGAATTTTTTTCAAAATGTTTCTCAAATTTTAGTGAACTTTTTCCAGATCCGATGATTTTTTTTGAAATTCAATGAACTTTTTTTTCAAATTTTGATGAACTTTTTCAAATTCAGTGAACTTTTTTGAACTTGATGAACTTTTTTTGACCTTCGATGACCTTTTTTTCAAATTTGTGATTATTTTTTCGAATTCGATGAACTTTTTTTCAAATTTGTTATTTTTTTTGCGGTTGCTTTTTTTTTCATATATGATGAACTTTTTTTCAAATTTGATGAACTTTTTTCAACCTTGTTGAACTTTTTTCAATTCGTAAACATTTTTCAAATTCGCTGAACTTTTTTCAAATCCGATGTACTTTTTTCACATTCGATGAACTTTTTCAAATGCGATGAACTTTTTTTTTCAAAAACGTTGACCTTTTTTCACTTTTCCATAAACGTTTTTCAAAATCGATGAACTTTTCTTAAAAATGAATAACTTTTTCTCAAAATCAATGATGTTTTTAAGTTTATGTACTTTTTCTTAAAAATGATGAGCTTTTGTCTCAAAAACGATGATTGTTTTTTTAGTTTGTGAGATTTTTTCGTCAAATGGTGAATTTTGGCTCAAAATCGATGAACATTTTTGAAATTCATGATTTAAAAAAACCAAGGGATAATAAATAGCGCAGCCACACATGGTCTTATAATATAAGCGCTGGTATCAGATATAAGTCTTCAATGGGTGTAGTGGTTAGCTAAACAGGAAGCCAGGAATAAAGATGTGGTGTCTTGTGAGTTCGAATCCCGTAGGAACCAATTTTGTCCCTTTTTCCGTAGTTTTCGCTTAGCTTTGCTTTGCCTTACCGGGCCGGCCTAACAAGGCACTGCGTGGGCGCCAGAAACCTGTTCGGGCGCATAAGGCGGAGATCTCCTCTTCAGCGCCTTACGCGCCGGTTCTCTTACCGGGCGCCCGCAACAGCCTCGCGTGGGCCGGCCCAGCTAGCACGCTCGCTCCTTTCCTCGTTCGCAGCAACGCGTTTCGTTCGTTCTTTTTTTTTGGTGTTCGTTCCTTCCTTCACAAAACTGAAAAAACGAATGGATCTGAAATTTACGAATTTGAAAGCAGTTCCCGAATTTGAAAATTTTCATCAATTCTAAAAAAAGAGCTCATCAATTTTGACACAAATTTCATGATATTTGAAAAAAGTTCATTAGATTTGAAAAAAAGTTCACTGGATTTTAAAAAAAAGTTCATTGAATTTTAAAAATTCATCAAATTTGAAAAAAGTTCACCAGATTTGAGAAAAAAGTTCATCGGATTTAACAAAAGTTCACCGGATTTGAAACAAAAAGTTCATCAAATTTGAAAAACGTTCACCGGATTTGAGAAAAATTTAATCGGATTTGCAAAAAAGTTCACCGAATTTGAAACAAAATTTTCATCAAATTTGAAAAACATTCGTTGAATTTTAAAAAAGTTCACCAAATTTGAAAACGTCCAGAGTCTGGGCTTGGAACACGTCCGGACTGCCCCATCTGGGCTTGGAACACGTCCGAAGTCTACACGGCATCATCTGCGTACAAGATGCTATGCGAGGGAGGAGTCAAATTCCACTGCTTCGGAGCCATATGGAAGTGTTGGGCACCGCTTGCGTGCAAGCTATTCATGTGGCTCGCGGTGCAATATCATCTTTGGACCTCGGACAGGAGAGCTAGGCATGGATTGCAAGACCAAGCATCAAAATGTTACATGTGTGACCAGGAGGAGGATACAGTTGACCACATTTTGCTGCAGTGCGTGTTCTCGCGGCAAGTGTGGTCCCGCTGCATTACTAGGATGGGTTTGACGGCCGACCTTTGCCCAACAAATGACTCAAGATTGGTGCAGTGGTGGACGGATACGAGAAAGCGAATAGATAAGCAGTCTCGGAAAGGCTTTGACACCTTCGTGATGCTAATCTGTTGGACGATATGGAAGCAAAGGAATGCGAGGGTCTTCGGCACGGGCATGATCAAGAACGAGTGGGATATGGTAGACTCTATCTTTGATGAGCTGAGGACTTGGGCCAAAGCAGGAGCTTTCGGAGGACAACCGATCATAGAGTAGTCGAGTAGAGCTAGGGAGTGGTGTGGAGGCTTGGTTAGGGTCGGTTTGTGACTCCTAGCTAGCGATGTGTAATCTCTTGTACATATTTTTCTTCCTTCTATAAAACTAAGGTACGCCATTGGGGTACCCTCAAAAAAAAAAAGCTTTGTGAGGGCATCTCCAAGGTGCATCCGTAAACCTCTCGCACCCATTCAAACCGCGCTGTCCGGACCACGAAAGGCATCCAACGATGACTTGTATCGGTCCATGGGACGGTCCGGCCGTGATTTCTCCCGCAAACCCAAGACAAAAGTGGGGAGGTTTGCGGGAGTCCGGACCGATCCCAAGCCCTGGCCCACCAAAAAAAACCTCCCCTCTCCCGCGCGTGTTCCCATCCAGCGCCAGCTGCCCACATTCACGTCGTTGTAGAGTGTGTCGCCTCGCATTGAAGGCGGCTTAGGGCGGACGCGACCTCTCACTGCCCCCGCCACTGAAGCAGCGCGCCGGCCGAGGGTGCCGCCCGCTGCACGCCCGGCTGAATATGCCTCCTTGCTGCATTTATACGTCTCCATTAGCCCCTCACGGAAGCCGAGTAATCTACTTCAGTCACATGTCCGTTCATGAGCGGGCCGACATTAAGCGCAACGCCGACCGAGCTCCTCTCGTCTGCCCTCTATTTAAACGAGGGCAGACACCGGTCAAGAATCACATCCCTCCACCGCTCCCCCATCTCCTCCTTTACCATTTTCTCCACCATTTCGATGGCATCCGACGGGTAGGAAGTGCAGTCATCCGGCATAAAAGCTGGCATGGTGGCCCGCTGAGCCCGGCAGATGCGAGCGAGGCAGCTCGCTGCTTCACTCCCCCCTAGACCGATGGAGCAAGTTGCCGCCCCAATCCGGCGCGTGGTTCAGCAACTCGCCACTCCAAGCCAGCTCGCAGAGGAGTGGCGAGTTGACCCAGGCCGGCACGGTGGGGAGCACGTCAGCACGGGCATGGATGACGCTGCGTCGTACGGCCCCTCCAGTGCCTACGACTGCGCCATCCGCCGTCGACGTGCGTGTAGCCGCACCATGCAGGCAGAGAAAGAAGGCGGGTGCGCGGAGGAGATCGACGAGTCGATGGCCAGCGCATTCGCGTCGACGTCCGCTGACAACTTTGAGGGAAAGTAAAACACGAGAGGCCGCCGCTGCTTGGGTCCCAGGAAGGCCACTGCCGGCGCGTCGCCGGCTTGTATAGCTGGTGACGTGCCCGGTTTCTTCTTTATCTTAGACCACCCTGGCCTGGGCATCCACTGAAGCACCCTTCCCCTCCGGCTGAAGCATCCTCTTTGCCACACTCTGATGAGCGGCGCAGCCGGACATAGAGAAGATACAGGGCAAGAATATGCCTCCGGGACTCCCGGCAGTCCGGTGACGAAGGGATCCGCCGTGGCCGGCTATAGACTAGTTAGTGTATCCGTGTCATAGGACTGGAGCTCCACGCGACCGCACGTGCGCATAGTTTTAGAGATTTTTCACGGTACATCGTACTACCCATTATATGTTGGGTGCTTTTTTAATAAAATCAAAAACTTTTAAAAATAATTTTTGATTTTGAAGGTTCCAGGGCGCAAGGAGCCCTGGATCCAAACAATCGCACCCTATGCATATATCATCTCACACTATGAATAGAATCTACATGAAAAAGGAGATGTATGAAACGTTTATACATAATATAATATCCCTGTACAAAGCACATAGATACACATGCAGACAGCCAATACAACTATGTTAAGTGTTAACATACCCTTGAAAAGAAATGCTAGCTTAAATAACATGTGGACTAAAAATTGAAGTAAATTTGGTAATTTTACTTCCGCAGATAACACATAAGATTTCAGATTTTCTTCAAAAGTACCAAGTGCAACATATACGCACACATCACATGCAACCACGCATGCAACACGTGCAGAATAATGGAGTCACTGGGCATAAAAAAGAGGCAAATACACCGGTGGTACATCAACTTGCATAGGACGACCACTTTGGTGCATAAAGTTGAAAAATACATAAAACTAGTGCTCAAACTTGTCTCGCTGTGTAAATACGGTGCAAAATCCATTTGTAGACATAGCCGGCGCCTACTTGACGTGCCAGCATGGCACCTGGCCCACTATCAGTGACTGGGGAATCACATTTTATGAAAGAACCCCCTGAATTAGTACTAAATTTGGTAAAAAAAGCCCCGAAACAACACCGTGTATCTCTATGACCATAGGGTCCCACCTGTCAGTAAACAGTACAAAGTGTAATTTCCTCGAAAAAATGACACCATCAGAAATCGAACCCTCGTGAGCCTTAAAGGCCACCTTCTTTTTTATGGAAAATTTAAAAAATACATAAATTATAATAACAACAACAAAAATAAGTTAGAATATTCGTGTGTTATACTTAATATACGTACTAACGAAATGACTTACTTTAGAGAATGATCACATAATTTTAGAACTATTCATGTAGTATTATTTTTAAAATATTCATATAACTAAAATAATACTAATGATGTATAAAAAATTGTATAAAAGTTTTCACATATTTAGTAAAAAATCAATAAACTTTTGATTCTTTTATATTTAAATAAATGTTCATATAATTTAAAAAATGCTCATGATTTCAATAAAATATAATCATATACAATATGTGTTAATGCTTTAAGACATTATTTTTGTTGCTTTTAACAAAAATAATATAAAAAGTTGCATGTAAAAAATACGGGTTACCACATGCCTCTCTTTCTTCATTAAAAATACGGGTTTGTGGTCATTAGCTATGTTATCACATGCCTCTCTTTCTTCATTAAAAATACGGGTTTGTGGTCATTAGCTATGTTACTACATGCCTCTCTTTCTTCATTAAAAATACAGGTTTAGTGCTAAAACTTTAAATATACGGGTTTGTGGTCACTCAACTTGCGTTCTCGTGCAAATATGGTCACTTCGCTCATATTCAGACGTATCCAGGCTATGGCCCACAGTCAGTGTATTTAATTAAGCAAAAGCACGTTGGTCCCACTTGTGAACGCTACACGTTGGTCCCCGTTGTCAACGCTGTATTTAATTAAGCAGAAGCACATGGGTCCCACTTGTCAACAAGGTGGCGGGAGAAATGAGAACAGAAAGTGCATGCGGGCATTCGAACTCACGAAATAGGATCCGTGCACGCCCTAGCAAACCACTGCACCAACAACACTCCATGTCTACTTGGAGGCACGCTTGGCTCTATATTAGACGCAAATTTTGTTTAGATTCTTTTTTTCTGGGTACGGACAGAAAACTGGATACATGAAACTCGGCTTTGTTCGTAAAAAATAATTCAAACTAAAGAAACCGCATCAAAATTTATAATATTTAACCCATAACATACAAAACTTCTTCATGAGCGAGATTTTTTTATTCATTTTCTTGGGAAGTCGGCAAAAAAAATCTGGGTTTCGAAATATCTTGGTAATTCTAGTCTTTTTCGCCCAAAAATTCCAAATGAATTAACGTTTAAATATGGTTTAGAAAACGTCCATATATATAATTTAGCGTTTCCACAGAGTAGTCGCCGTCTCCAACATATACTCCCTCCGTCCCAAAATTCTTGTCTTAGATTTGTCTACATACGGATGTATCTATTCACATTTTAGTGTTAGATACATCCGTATCTAGATAAATATAAGACAAGAATTTTGGGACAGAGGAAGTATAATTTATCGTCTCACTTCGCAGACATGAATACGTACGTGGTGTAGCAGTTAGGTTATGCGCTTCGCCGCTCTAGGTTCGGAGATTGAATCCTAAGGTGTCTACGTTTTTTCTGCAAAATACCAATGCGCCGCAGCGCTGGATCCCTTGTCATTCAATCTGTGCGCTGGGGCTTTTCTTTGTAATTAAATAAGTTTTAGTTATGGTTTATCAAAAAATAAAATAAGTTTTAGTTGTGCATGTTCAAAGGCAACGAGCACAAGCTGGATGGATGTAACCTGTTTTATTAACAGGTGAGGATTCGAACCCCGTATGCTCCATTTTCTTTCCATTATATTTGAGGGTTTTCATGCAATTAAGTAAATTGTGAGCGTCTTTCTGCAGAAAAATCTGACATGCTATGGTCACGGAACGCTTAGTGCACTCCGGCCACTGACATGTGGGCCTCCGTCAAGCTGGCACGCCAAGTGGACATGCCATGTAGCTGTATACGAGCGAAGTGACCATATTTACACGAAAACACAAGTTGAATGACCATAAATTCGTATTTTTAAAATTTTAGTACCAAACTGAACATCGAGTGCAAGTTCTATGACTTCCGGTGATACTATCTCCAAAGAATAATACCTCCACTAGTCACCCAAACTATGGTTTGTTCCTGAACATTTAAATTTTGTTGTGGTGGCATTCAAAAAGATTGGAAGCAATACATGCATGTAGTAAGACATTTTGCCTTAAAAATACAATTCAATGCAGTATAGCATAGGCATAATTAGACAAAATAAGCCATGTTAGTGTGTGAGAATATTTTAGTTTCTTTTAATAACATACGCGGATAATTAGGTTACCTTATGTGGAGAAGCGCAATAGCAAATTTTTGAAAGAAAATAAGAACACATATAATATAGTTGCAATATACAACACCAATGGCAAGGCCTGGAGGAAGGAATCATAAAGTTTGTGTAGATCTACTTTTTACAGGAAAAAACTCTTAGTAAACTATTGATTGGAAAATAGACAGATATTGACAAAGATAAAAGAAATGTCAATGTGAGATTAGGTCAAAAGGTTTATGGTTTTGCAGGTGGGCCGTGGTCCTCTATACCTCGATAATAAATTGTCACACACAGAGGTTCTTACCAACAATATCCATTACACTTAATGGGAGATTGTCAACAAAATTATGTTATGTTTTCATAAGTTAAATCAACAAATAGGAGACTGCATGTAGAACCAATAATTAACAACAATATTAAACCTAGACAATTTGTAGGAATTCTAACCGCGCAAGCGCGGGTCACACCGTTAGTTTAGAAAAATGTTAGAGCATCTTATATATGTGAACGGAGGAAGTAATTGAAGTGATTAATTTGAAATCAAGTATGTATTGAGTCTAGGCAAAGCGTTTTCATACAAGGATTTGGGGTGCCTCCGACAAGGGGTCATCACCTGTACGGACGTTTGCGTCTACGGCCCTTTGAACGCGTGTGACTAAATCTAATGATGGTTAGTGCCAAAGGAAACGCGTATGCTCTGCCCGGCTGATTGCGCGGAGAATTCCACCACCCGCGTAGTCGTTGGATCGCCCTTGATCCATGAGTCCTCACGCTCGCACACGTTCGTTTTTTCCCTTGCCTACCACGTGCCTCTTTACCTTATCTTGCAACAACTGCGATGTTGCAAACCATAGCAGGGAACGACGACTGTAATCTAGACAAGCTTTTGCAACATCAGCTCTGTTGAAAAAAAAAACTCTGTAGAAAAACTTCTGATGCAAAAAGATAAATCTACGACAAGAACTCTGTTACAAAATAAATAAATTCTGCAACACAGTCTATATTACAGAAAATATATTCTGCAACATGACCTTTGTTGCAAATGTTTTTGCAACAAAAACTTTGTTGCGAAATAGAGGGAGACGTTGAGCTGCTGAATTGTGCCACATCCAACGACTCGCGAGCCAAAGATCCGCCGGCCGACGTGGCAGCCCCCAGTGCTAATGACGCCGTTTTATTCCTTACATTATACTAGCTGAGTGCCCGTGCGTTGCCACGGAATATCACATTTTTCTTCTTCGACGCCCAGTATGCTATCCATCTCTTAATATAACCCCTTCATGTAGAAATACAATGTGTATTGTCCCTTCTTTCCTCACCCTTGTATGTGCTTGGAATTTTCCGCAACTCCATCTATGATGTGTCGCTCACCATTTCCTATATAAGATAAGTTGTCAGGATTGTAACTATAAAATGCACCTTTTCCTTCTCCATTGCTCCAACTATCCACCCCTCACCTCTACCACTCCCACTGTATTGCAAAAATGTAATAGCAAAGAGAAGTTTCTTGTAGTAAATTTTTAAACATAGACTATATTTTTCATTTACAGAACCGCAACTATTGCAAAATTATTTTAACTACAAATTCTACATCATCATTTTCACATCGTATACTACAACATGTTAAATGAACGTTAATCTTGAGAAGACTCGGCAGGCAACCTATAATTATTTTCGACAAGCACTACTTTTTTCTGCAACTCCATCTATGATGTGTCATCGCTTCGCTCAACACTGCCTATATAAAATAAGTTGTGAGGATAGTAACTACAAAATGCACCATTTCCTTCTCCATTGCTCCAACTATCCACCCC
>NC_057805.1:381333199-381341260 GCF_018294505.1 Triticum aestivum
AAATGTATCTGCAGCCATCAATTTTCTGTAGTAAAATTCAAAACATATAATACATTTTTCATTTACATAACTGCAACTATTGCAAAATGATTTTAACTCAAATCATCATTTTCACATCATGTAATACATGTTAAATGAAGGTTAATCTAGACAAGACTCGGCAGGCAGCCTACATTTATTTTCAACAAATTAAAATAATTTCACTTTACAAATTTGTCCATAATCCATACACATATCCATGATCTTACTGTAGACATGTTCAGAATAGACTGTGTGTATGCCATCCATGCTTGCTGTCCTGTCCCCAAAATCAGTGTTGGATCTCACAACACATACATAATGTAGACTCAGATGGTCAAACCAGAATACTTCATTTCTGAACTCGTGCAGTGCTGGCAAGTACATATGGCGTCAGCCACTTGCAGATTTGAACAGTGGCAGGCTGAAAGCTATACACATAACAAAAGAAACATGAGGAACTTCTTGAACAAATAATAAGAGTGTGCAAAGGACTGAAGGTGCAATGTTCAAATACATCGTTCCAGGTCAGCCAAAACCAAAGCCAGTTAATTCATTTTGTGGCAAACCAAGTCCATTAAGTAGTTACCGTATGAGCAAAACTTCATGCTTACATGGATTAAACTCCAAATAAGAGAACTATTGTACTCTATATGAGCAAGATTTGAACGGATGAAGTCATGTGAAATGGATCACTTATATAATATATGAAGCATTAACTAGCAACATGTCAATTTAGTATACCTCAAAGAAATACACATCCAGTATGGGCGGATGTATCCGGATGTTATAGATCCTAAACTTTTACAGTATATGTTGACTATTAGGCATGAACAGACATTACCAACTCAAAGTTCAATAACCGCAAAACGACGACCTCCAAATCATATTACATGGTCTTCTGTAGAGAAAAACAAAATGCTAAACCAAACTTCCGTAGAACAGCATGAGGTCAGCCCAAATAGTTGATCCATCATCATTTGAACCATTATAAGAAAACTTGTTGAAAACTGAATAATTCTATGACGTTTGATGCTAAAAACATATGGATTCTATCAACATAAGTCAGGTCTTTTGCACCATCGTTGTCAATGTGATGTCCACCCATTAATGCCATAAGAACACCATAACTGTCTCTACCATAACACCACTTACTGACATCATGCCACTTACGATCAGACGTTGTAGCCTCACTTCCACCGCCATCCTTTGTTCTATCTCACTCATAGGTGGGCTTTTCCACCGTGAGTAGAACACATATGGTCGTGTAAAATCTAGGACAAGAAGCTCCAGCGATATTCACATCGTCGATGAAAGGTCAGTGGAATTAGGAGTGGAGCAAATGTTTTGGGGAATCCTGTGCTAATTGAATTGTGGCTCAAAGATCTTGTATTGCTTATGTTTCTCCCATCTATCTCTGACAAAAATTAGGATTAGATGGGCACTTTCGCAAGTACCCGTCCTCTCTCTCTATCTTTCTTTCTCTCCCTGCCAGATCAAGAAGCAACGAAAAGCAATCTCACCCTTCCTCTCATTCCCCTCATGTCCCGTTCCTGTAGCCAAACAAGAACATATATGAGACGCACCTGACGGAGAGAAGAGTTGGAGCAACCCGCGGGAGGGGGGGAATTCGTCCTACCACCTCGTGCCGGTGCAAATGAAAGTCGCCACCTGCCGGGGCTCGTCGTTGGCGGCACACCGGCGGCCGAGGTTGCTGGGTTGCATACGTGTGTATGTGTTCCACTCCCGTCCCCTGCTCAAGGTGGAGGCCTAGCTTCCACGCAGCCGGCCACCTCCGCGACGCGCGATCTGGTTCGACCCGCCGCCGAAGCCGAGGCCCGAGGGTGCCGTCGCGGAGATGAGCCGGATGATTGAGATCTAGTAACTGACCCCATCGAGACTGACGGAGCCACCAACGCAGGCGAGCGGAAGGGTTGGGTCTTGGGTCGAGGGACTCGTCGACCTCGATGAAGCGGCTGACGTCGTCGGCTAGTAGCGTGAGGGACGGCGGCGGTGAATTTTCTCGGGAGCGATACACGGGGATTGGGAGGAGCGAGGGGGTTACTGGACGTGGGACGTGGGAGGTGTCCTTGTTCCGGGTCGTGGCTGCTTTTTTTTTCTTATCGTGGCTTTTCTTGTTTCCTTTTATCGTGGGAGGAGAGAGCGATCGTGCGAAGGGGAGGGCGGGGAACAAGGTCGAACCATCGAAGGAGGTTGAACCATCACGACGTTCGATCCTCCTTTAATAGTAGAGATGGTTGGTTGGGAGCATGTACGGTTATACTGGGTACTTAATTCGATGATGTGTGAGAGTTGGGCGTTGGCATCTCCACAGAGTTTACCCATTCTTCGTCGGACTCGAGAAACGATTCCAAGGCTCTCACTTCGGACGCGGATTTTTACAGCTCAGGTTTCTGGACACCCCTTATCCTTACCCTCCAACATTGCTTTAAGATCCGTGCTAGACAACTAACTTTGTACATCAGATTTTCTCTTTTTTGTTTCTTCAAAATAAAACAATATATGAACTTCAAACTTTGCAAGACACCAAAACGTTCTAACTAGAATGTGAGAAAAAACTTTCAGATTTTTTTGTTAAACATAAATATACGAAATTAGATTTTTTGTATTAAAAAATGTACTTTTTAGTATTTATATTGCACGAAAAATTCTAAAAAAAATTCCCACATTCTAGGAAGAATGTTTTGTTGAGCTGCCAAGTTTGAAGTTCATATGTTGTTCTATATGGGAGAAACAAAGAAACAAATGTACTCGCACGAATCGCGATACAAAAATGAGTGGCTAGATAAGGGGCGTAGGAAAGCCTATGCTTTCTGAAATGTTAACCCTCTCACTTCGTGCATCCAGTCGTCACTGCCTAACGAGGGCGGTACAGCCGGGAACTCCGATGTCACCGAGCTGCTGCCGCTGCAGGCATCCCCGTTGGCCACGGTTCGCGTCTCCGCAACCGGCAAGGGCGGCGGCCTATCCCGGAGGAAGAAGGGGTGCCCCGTGTGCCTCACAGGCTTTGGCGCCCACAGCGTGGCCGGCAGCGGCGACGGCGTCGCAGCCTTGTCGCTTGTACCAGGTCCAGAGCTAGACAGACTTGCCGACGCCTCTGTGTAAGATCCGGAGCCGGCGGAGGTGTCTGGCGTGGCAACCATCCTGGTGGCGGAATGTGGTGCGGGAAGCACCTTCCGGCCAAGGGTGCTATTCCAGTAGTTCTTGATTTCGTTGTCTGTTCGGCCGGGCAACCTGCCAGCGATGAGCGACCACCTGTTGCCAAGGAGAGCGTGGAGCCTGACGATGGTGTCCTCCTCATCGTTGGATATGTTTCCCCGCTTGATGTTCGGCCGGAGGTAGTTCAGCCACCGCAGCCGACAGCTCTTGCCGCACCGCCGAAGACCTGTAAATTACGTTTAGCACTCCATTGTCTAGATTGATTCTGTTTACCTAGCTAGGGACTTACCAGCTCTCTGGGGGACTTCGTTCCATCTGCCTTCGCCATGCGCCTTGACGTAGGAAGCCAAGGTTTCGTCCTCCTTGCCAGTCCATGCCCCTCTCTTCACCCCTTCCGTCGCCATCCTCCCCGTTATCTTTTTCCCAACTGCCCGTGTGTACTGTGTTTGATCCGTGGGCAGAAGGCCGTTGTGCTTTATTAATACACCATGTGGTCACCGCAAGCAACACCTAAGTCCGAGTTAGGTACACCAAACGGCTAGCAAAGGATCCATCTGTGCAATGAACACGGACGTTCAGCACCGCCGTTCCGCCGCCTATACATCTCACTGGCGGCACCGATGATGATATCCGTCCAAAGTCGAGGAAGAAAACCTATAACCTGGTGTAAAGCTTCAGATCGCTAGTGTATGAGACTATGATTGCACGATGTATTGCTCTCGTGCATAGGCACATATATATGATGTACAACGGTGGGTCACGGACCTCAACTATATAAGGAACTATGAGGCGGGCCCAATACACAATATACACATAACACATATACTCAACACCCCCCGCAGTCGAAGCGGCACCGCGGCTGACGCAAAGACTGTACCGGAACTCCTCAAATGACGCCGTAGGTAAGCCTTTGGTCATAATATCTATAAATTGTTGAAAAGTAGGAACGTGTAAAACAGAGACGGAGCCAGGATTTCTCGAAGCCTAGGGCTAAAGCTAAACCACTATAAATAACGCCAAATATCACAACCTAAAGGAAATAAAATGCCAAATACTATACGTACCAATGCATGTTAGAAGTACACCACACATTCAGATTAAGAATAGAATATGAATTACTTATTACCAAAAGAGCAAATTTAATAAATATCTCATCAATATAACAAAGTGCATCATTACAAACAGTGGTACCAAATTAATGAAGGCTTGTCTCACTTGAGGCCATCGTTTCTTCACAAGCAATAGTAGGACCCGGAGCTGTAAACATAAAGTTGAGTATTTAAAATCAAGAACTAGACATAGTCAAGTCATTGTTCATATGAAATTTTGGGAAGCAAGAAAATATTATACCATGATCACGAAAAACTGTCCGGGTCCTCTTCATCTTGGATTTCTATTTTCCCCCTGTTAACAAAGAACGATGGAATAAAATTGACTAAAGCAATACAATTTAACATCACCAATTCATTGATTTCAGCTGATAAAAAGGGACTAGGGGGAAATATTAGATGATATGACAAACCTAGGTATTTAGCATTACCTTTTCAATCGGGTGTGGATCACAGGAGATCAGGCATGGAGAGTGCTTTATTCAAACGGCGCGATAGATCCGCGGTTCCGAGCGCCGGTCGCCTGGGCGAGCATCTGCTGGAGTCGAGCAGTCGAGAGAGTTGGCGGCGCAGCGTGAGACTTTTCGGTCGATCTACCGAGACGAAGCGTGAGGATCGGAGCGATCTTGCATCGTGGCTGCTGGTGATTCTTTGGAGCGATCGTCCAAACTGGAGAGCTCTGTGGGCTGAGGCCTGAGGCTGGGCCTCTACAAGTGTACTAATATATGGGAAAATTCCTGGTGGGTAGCCTACTAGATGGGCCACGCCTGGGGCTATAGCCCCAGTTGCCCCAGGCCCAGTTCCGCCCCTGGTGTAAAAGACGAATATGACCAAGGGCCACCTGTTCCCGAATAAAATGAATATCCAACTCAATATGCTTGGTCCGTCGATGATGCACCGGGTTAGCGGAGAGGTAGACCGCCGAGACGTTGTCGCAGTAGACCACCGTGGCACGGTCAACAGGGCAGGAAAGCTCCCGAAGCAGCTGGCGAAGCCACGAACACTCGGCGACGGCGTTGGCCACCGCACGATACTCAGCCTCGGCACTGGAACGAGAGACCGTAGGCTGCCGCTTGGATGACCACGAAATAAGTGAGGGTCCAAGGTAAACACAATAGCCCGAGTTGGAGCGACGAGTGTCAGGGCAGCCCGTCCAGTCTGCGTCGGAGTAGGCGGTGTCGGCGGAGGCGTGATGCGTGACGCCAAGATCCATAGTGCCACAGACATAGCGGAGAATTCGCTTGATGGTAGCCCAGTGAACGTCTCGGGGGGCATGCATATGGAGACACACCTGCTGCACGGCATACTGGATCTCCGGTCGAGTCAGAGTGAGGTACTGGAGAGCACCAACGATAGACCGATAGAAAGCAGCATCCGAAGCAGGAGAACCATCCGTGGCAGAAAGCTTGGCCTTCGTATCAACAGGCGTGGCGGCGGGCTTGCAGCTGAGCATGCCGGCGCGCTCCAGGAGCTCATGAGCGTACTTCCGCTGATGAAGGAAGAAGCCATCCGGATGGCGCACCACCTCGACACCGAGGAAGTAGTGCAAAGGACCCAAGTCTTGATGGCGAACTTAGCGCGAAGACGAGCCGTGAGCTGACTGAGGAGGCCAGCCGTACATGCAGTCAGGATGATGTTGTCGACATAGAGGAGCAAGTAGGCCGTGTCAGAGCCCTGATGATAGACCAAGAGTGAGGTGTCCGGGCGAGTAAAGCGGAACCCAAGATGGTGAAGAAACGCAGCGATGCGCTGGTACCAAGCGCGCGGAGCCAGCTTAAGTCCGTACAAGGATCGCGAGAGCAGGCACACGTGGTAGGGAAGTGCCGGGTCAACAAACCCGATGGGCTGCTGGCAGAAGACCTGCTCCTCGAGGTGACCATGGAGGAAGGCGTTGGAGACGTCCATCTGGTGCACCGGCCAAGCATGTGAGACCGCAAGGTGAAGAACCGTGCGTATCGTGCCGGGCATGACGACCGGAGCGAAGGTGTCGGTGAAGTCGATGCCAGCACGCTGTCGGAAGCCACGAACGACCCAGCGCGCTTTATAGCGATCAAGGGTACCATCAGGACGGAGCTTGTGTTTGAAGACCCACTTCCCGGTAATCACGTTGGCGTGCCGGGGACGGGGAACAAGCTGCCACGTCCGGTTGCGCAACAGGGCGTCAAATTCCTCTTGCATCGCAGCCATCCAGAGTGGGTCATGAAGAGCGGCTCGAACGGAGGACAACAACGGCGGCGGCTCAGAGGTGGACGCCGCATGGACGAAGTCATCCGCGGCGTAGCGCGAGCTCGGGCGAAAAATGCCCGTACGGGCGCGGGTGACCGGACCGGCCACAGGCGCCGGGGGCACCGAGGGGGCAGGCCAAGAGAGGCACGCGAGCGCCCTGGGAGCGGCGTCGAGAAGCCCGCATCACCGATGGCGGGAGGAACAGCCGGGGGTACTTGCTGAAACGAAAACACATGCTCATCAAAGTAAACGTGTTGGGAAGTGAACACACGATGGGAGACGGGATCGTAGCACCGATATCCCTTGGAGGTGGAGGGGTAGCCGATGAAGATGCAAGCGACAGAACGAGGTGCGAGTTTGTGAGGAGCGGAGTCGGCAGTGCTAGGATAGCAAAGGCACCCGAAAATACGCAAGCCATCATAAGTTGGGGGCGTACCGAAGAGAAGATGGTGAGGTGCATAGTTCCACCGTGGGCGGCAAGGGCGAAGGTTAAGGAGAAGTGAAGCAGTAGCGAGTGCGTCCGGCCAGAAACGAGGCGGCACATTAGCATGGAACAGGAGCGTGCGAACACAGTCGTTCAGAGTGCGAAGGACGCGTTCGGCTCGACCGTTCTGCTGTGAAGTATACGAGCATGTGAGACGAAAAACTGTGCCGTGGTGCGATAGAAAAGTGCGGAAAGCAAGGTTGTCGAACTCTTTTCCATTGTCAGTCTGAAGAGCAAGGATGGGACGCCCAAACTGCGTGCTGACATAGGAGTAAAAAGCCGTCAAAGTGGAGAGTGCATCCGACTTTCGTCGTAAAGGAAACGTCCACACATAGTGAGAATAATCATCAAGGATAACCAGATAATATAAATAACCCGAATTACTAGGAACCGAAGAGGTCCACACATCGCTATGAATCAACTGAAAGGGAAAAGAAGCTATGGTGGTGGAGTTATTAAACGGGAGGCGAACATGTTTGCCGACACGACATGCATGACAGGTGTGATCCTCTATCTTATTACAACTGAAACTGAAACTCCTAAGAATATGACGAAGTGTGACGGGGTTGGATGACCCAAACGAGCGTGCCAGAGATCGATGCCGACGGAGAGAGGAACCGGTGCGGTGGTGGAGGTGGACGGCGGATGCACCGGATAGAGCTCGTCGAGGCTGTCACATCGGTGAAGTACCATCCTGGTTCGAGTGTCCTTGACACAGAAACCAAGCTCGTCAAATTCAACAGTAACATGATTTTCACGAGTTAAACAATGAACGGAAATAAGGTTCTTAATAAGATGAGGTGACACAAGTATGTTAGACAAAGTAATAGGCATGGAATTAGAAGGAAAAGAAGTGTGCCTGACATGTGTGATAGGAAGTGTGGAACCGTCGCAGACAATGATGCGGTGGTCGATGGTGACGGGAGTGAAGGAGGCAAGATTGCCAGGATGAGTAAACATGTGAGCCGTAGCCCCGGTGTCCATGTACCAATCACCGCCTCCAGTGTAGTTGCTCGGCGTAGGCACAGTGTGCAGCGCGGCGAG